>NC_083435.1:2801572-2873966 GCF_020745735.1 Hemiscyllium ocellatum
CAAATAAAGCTGTTGGACTATAACCTGGTGTCGTACAATGATTGACTTCATTGCAAAGACTGATCAGAAATGTTTTAGGAACTGTGTATGTAGACATATAAAGTTTATTATGAATTAAGTTTTCTTTGGAACAAAAGTAGCTCTCACACACAAAACAAAACTGTCCTTCTCAGTCTCTCGCTCTGTAAATCCTCCTTTTTCAGACTGGATCCTGGGGTTGGAATGGATCAGCATTTATTTAGCTGTTAGCAGTCAGCCTTTTTTTAGTCGTTTGCGTGAGTGCTGCACTGTTCAAGGGTCAGTGCTGAGGAGTGCTGCAGTGTTCAAGGGTCAGTGCTGATGGAGTGCTGCAGTGTTCAAGGGTCAATGCTGACGGAGTGCTGCACTGTTCAAGGGTCAGTGCTGAGGAGTGCTGCAGTGTTCAAGGGTCAGTGCTGAGGGAGTGCTGCAGTGTTCAAGGGTCAGTGCTGACGGAGTGCTGCAGTGTTAAAGGGTCAGTGCTGAGTGAGTGCTGCAGTGTTCAAGGGTCAGTGCTGACGGAGTGCTGCACTGTTCAAGGGTCAGTGCGGAGGGAGTGCTGCACTATTCGAGGGTCAGTCCTGAGGGAGTGCCCCACTGTTGGAGGATCAGTGCTGATGGAGTGCTGCACTGTTGGAGATCAGCACAGATGGGGTACTGCACTGTCAGAGGGTTAGTGCTGATAGAGTGAACATAGAACACAGAACAGTACAGCACAATGCAGGCCATTCAGCCCTCAATGCTGTGCCAGCCTTTTATCCTACCTTAAGATCAGACTAACCTGCATATCCTTCATTGTACTATCTTCCATTAACCGATGCGAGAGTCGCTGAAATATCCCTGATGTATCTGACTCTACAACCACTGCTGGCAGGGCATCCCACACACCCACCAATCTCTGAGTAAAGAACCTAACTCTGGCATCTCCCCTAAACTTTCCTCCAATTACTTTAACATTATGCTCCTTCATGATAGACATTTCTGCCCTGGGAAAAATGTCTCTGGCTCTCCACTCTATCTATGTCTCTCAATACCTTGTACACCTCTATCAAGTCACCTCTCATCCTTCCTCGCTCCAATGAGAAAAGCCCGAGCTTCCTCAACCTTTCTTCGGAAAACATGCCCTGCAGTCCAGGCAGCATTCTGACAAATCTCCCTGCACCCTCTTGAAAGTTTCCACATAATCCCTCTAATGAGGCGATCAGAACTGAACACACTATTCCAGTGTGGTCTAACCAGGATTCTATAGAGCCGCAGCATAACTCTGCAGCTCTTAAACTCAATTCCCCTGCAAATAAAAGCCAACACACCATATGCCTTCTTGACAACCCTATCAACCTTGGTGGCAACTTTGAGGGATCTATCGATATGGACCCCAAGATCCCTTTACTCCTCCACGCTGCCAACAATCCTGCCTTTAACCCCATATGCCGCATTCAAATTTGACCTTCCAAAATGTATCACTCCACACTTTTGCAGATTGAACTCCATCTGCCACTTATCAGCCCAGTTCTGCATCCTGTCAATGTCTCGTTGCAACTTACAACTGCCCTCCATATTATCCATGACTCGACCAACTTTGCGTCATCGGCAAACTTACTAACTCACTTAGAAATCACAAAGATCAGAGGTCCCAGAACCTATCCCTGTGGAACACCACTGGTCACTGAGCTCCAGGCTGAAGACTCCACATCTACCACCACCCTCTGTCTTCTATGTGTCAGCCAATTCTGTATCCAGACAGGCAGGTTTCTCTGTATCCCATGCCTCCTTACTTTCTGAATGAGCCTATCATGGGGAATCTGATCAAATGCCTTGATAAAATCCATATACGCCACATCCACTGCCCGACCTTATCAATATGTTTTGTCACATCCTCAAAGAATTCAATCAGATTTGTGAGGCATGACCTACCCCTCAAAAAAGATATGATGTCAATCTCTAATCAAACTATGGTTCTTCACATTATCATAAATCCTGTCTCTCAGAGTCCTCTCCAATACTTTGCCCATCACTGACGTAAAACTGACTGGTCTGTAATTCCCAGGATTATCCCTATTCCCTTTCTTGAACAAGGGAGTAACCTTTGTAACCCTCCAATCATCTGGAACTACTCCAGTGGACAGTGAGGATGCAACAATCTCTTCCCTCACTTCCTGCAGTAACCTAGAATATATCCCATCTGGCCCAGGGGATCTATCTATCTTTATGTTTTTCAAAATTTTTCAACACATCCTCCTTCCTAACATCAACCTGTCCTAACACAAGGGCATTGCACACTGTCAGTGGGTCAATACTAAAGGAGTGCCACACTGTCAGAAGTTCAGTGCCGACAGAGTGCTGCACTGTCAGAGGGTCAGTGCTGACAGAGTGCTGCACTGTCAGAGGGTCAGTGCTGACAGAGTGCTGCACTGTCAAAGGGTCAGTGCTGACAGAGTGCTGCACTGTCAGAGGGTCAGTGCTGACAGAGTGCTGCACTGTCAGAGGGTCATCACTGAAGGAATGCCGCATTTTCGGAAGGTCAGTACTGAGGGAGGGCTGCACCTTCAGAGGGTCAGTGCAAAGTGCATGTGACACTGTCAGAGGTCAATACTAAGGGACCCCTGCACTGTCAGGTGATCAGTTCTGATGGAGTGCTGCCCTACTGGAAGGGTCAGTACTGAGGGAGAGCCGCACTGTCAGGTGATCAGTTCTGATGCAGTGCCGCAGGTTTGGAGGGTAAGTGTGGAGGGAGTAGCAGAATGCTGATCCTCACAGCTGGGGTTTGAAGGGGTGGGGGATTATCAAGATCTTGGGACATTACCCCCCCCCCCCATAAACCCTCCCTCTGGGTGTGACAGCCTCACACCTCCTTTTCTGTAGTCAGGTTATCAGTTCTCCCTTGAAGTTAACGTCTTCTTACTCTTCAATGGATGGGTTGATCCTTGGATCTGCAGTGAGCAGCTGAAGGGAGCTAATCTACTGAACAAGCACTCCCAGTTTCTCATGCTCTCCCTCATCGAATGTCTTGTGGTTGCTGTGTAGTTGTTGCCAATGTAAACCACCCAGGGGTTCCCCTTCACCTTCAGGGAGTGAGCAATATCACTGAAGAACTTCAATCCGAGGTTCAGGGTACAACTGTAAAAGGTTCCATTGTTCCCCATGCAGCCCTCATGTTCATACAGAGTAATCTCACTCATCGCTGCAGGGATCTCCTGGAGAGTCTGGGAGGGAGGGTAACATTCTCTGTGTCTGAGAGGAGCAGCCTTTATATTCCTGACAGCTCAGCAACTGTGACCAGGAGCTGGGACCTCAGTGTCCTCCTCCTCCTCCTCCTCCTCCTCCTGCTCCTGGAACAGTTCCCATCGCTGCTTCTCAGAAACCAGCATCACTGAGGGACAGGAAGGCACTGTGTTATCACACTGTGGTTTTTGGGGAAGTTCATCCTGAGCTGCTCTGTGGGTCAGTTTCCTGGGACTCGCACTGAGCCAAACATCGACTGTGCCAGAAGGACCATCAACCCGGTATCCTTCATATAGTCGGGTGACCAGAACTACACACAATAATCCAAATGTGGTCTCATCAAGTTCCAACTTCCACCCTGCTCTCACCTTCAACTTGGTCCATCTCTGACTCCTCACTTCCCTTCCTCAACATGTGTTTCCATTTCTGGGGATAGACTAGCTACCAATTCCCACGGGAACAGGAACCCATTCTCTCTGACTCTCAATTCTTATTGTCAGTCATTCACTTCAATCTCTGTCCGTGCACCCTTTCAATAATCCCCTCATCTACCAACCCCCTTCCTATCTCTCTCTCTCGATTCCATTTCCATCTTTCCACACACCTTTCCCCTACACCCCCACCCCAACATCACCTTCTGCATAAATACCACGTTTTCTGAACTGCAACCAGTTCTGATTAAAAGTCACCAACCTTGAAATGATAATTCTGCTATCTCTCTGCAGCTACTGTATTTTCCCAGCAATTTCTGTTTTTCTTTCAGAATATTATGCCAATATTTCATGGAAATAGTACAAACTTCAGATTTGAAGAGGGGAAAAGGTACCATGGAACACCAGTTATCATTGGGGACCTCACCTTCTTACATCAGTCTCATCATTGGATCCTGATCAGGATAATGAAACCTCCAGCAGCTTTGGTCGTCTTTAACACAAGGAAAGCTGAGGCCAATGACAGTGTCCCTCCTGCAGCCTTGAGGTGGGATCAGTGAATGAAGCACAAACTCAGTGTTAGCCCCAAGTCATTCAAACAAAAACTATTTTGTGTCAGATTTTCCTAATGGCAATTCTTGTTTTGTGGAACATAAACATATAATGTCTCACACACATGACTGAGGTCAACACTTCAGCCTCATGGGCTAAGACCTATTAAGTCAAATTACTGCCTGCTTCCATGAAAGAAAAGATCCCAAATCACCATGTTAGGATCAGAAAGTTCTCTTGCCTTCCTGATCAATATTCCTCTCTGCCACTGGCTGCAATGTGGCTGTCTGCTTTGTGGATAGAAGTGACTCCGTTGTAAGTTCACTCCTGAGCAGAGAAGGTTTTAGCCCTTGCAAAATCAAAATGAAATGGCATCAAGGTCATGTTTGACACTTAAAGTTTTTGGAGAAGCTCATTCCTTCTTAAATTATAAAGGTTACAAAAACAAGAAAACACACCCAACTCACATTTCAATAGAATGAAGCTTCCAACACAAGGCAGAAACAAATATCACTTGTAGGTCTGATAAAGCTCAACCATAAAGCTGAGTAATTATCATGTCACCTTCTTCTTGGAGCCTGTGATGAAATGTGTGTACTTTATATATTTAATAACATTATCAGCATAATTAACAGTAAAACACTAGTCTAGTAGTTATGGCAGACAATTTCAAATTCTCCAGCATTAATTGGGATGGTCATCATGGGAGAAGAGTCACAAGACTCAAAACGTTAACTCTTGTCTCTCTCTCTTTCTGTCTGTGTCTCTACAGTTGCTACCAGATCTGCTGAGTTTCTCCAGTACCATCAGATTGTTTTAGATCTCCTAACTCCCCAGGTTTTAAGTATTTCTGTCGGCTATCCAGATCACATCAGCCCATTAATGGTGTAATTTATTTCTTCACATTGTTTAGTTGCATCATGAACTGGTGTTGGGATACACCAGTCATTGTAACTCATCACCTGATCTCATTCAGAGACACACAATCCCCACAGAACCTGCCTCCCCCACAGTAGGAACGGCTTCTCTCTCTCTCTACTCTATCCGGGCTCCACTCAGGAAATTGAAAATGGAGAAAGAGTGAATCCCTGAGGGAGGAGAGAAATGAGGAGACCGGGAGGTATCTGATGGAGTGCGAGCTGATCACACACCAACTTTCCAATGGAATTGAGAAGGTGTGTAAAGGGAAAAGGTATGTTGGCCCACAGGGAAAAGGAAATGGGTGAGGTACGGGACTAATTCGATGATGTAAGAGCCATCAGAGGTATGATGGATAGAATGGCCTTTATAAATCTAATCCAATCCAATCTTTGTTCCAGTCCCATTCAGTGGGTTTCTCAGTTTGTAAAAGTCCTGGGAGTTCACAACTGTGAAACGGCTATTGTGACAGGTATGGGCAGGTCTGAAGGTGTTTGTTCCCATCGATAATTAATTGGAAGGATGTTGTCAGACTGAACGTGTCCTCAGGCAGTGGGAATTACAGAATGATGCAGGAAAACAATTGATCAACTCTCAAAGACAGATATATTACTCAATAACACACAGAATAAGGAACTCTAAATGAACCAATACAGTCTGGAACAAAATTACTCTACACTCTGGATTAACATTGTGAATGCGTTTTCCAACTCACATTGACTGTAAGCTCACTGTCAGTCATCAGTCACATCCAGGTCACCTCCAACCTGTTTGGACTGGGGTTTGAAAAACTGCATATTGACAGGTCACTTTTGTACAAACAAGAGAGCAGTGGAAACGTAGATCCAAACATTCCATTAACACGGGAAGAACCAACATCCTCAGCTGGTCAAAAAAATCTCCCCATGATGGAGGTGAGAAATGGCTACTGTCAATCTGTCTTTACTGAAGAGGAGGACTCAACCCAGACCATGGGATACAGGAGAAAGCTCTGTCACTGGGAAGGTTCAGAATTAATATAAAAGTCTTGGATCGATTGTTAGCTCCTTAGATAGCACCTTCCAAACCCATGATCACTCCCATGTAGAAAGGCAAAGACAGTAGATACATGGGAACATTATCACTGCAAGTTCCCCTCCAGGTCACTCACTGCCCTCACTTGGAAATATCTCACTGTGACCCACCAGTCCTTCAAGAAGTCGTCAGCACAGAGCGTCCTCAAGACCCTGAGGGCAAAGGAGAGTCATACAATTATAGAGCAGTACAGCACGGATTCAGACCCTTCAGTCCAGCTTGTCCATGCCAACCATATATCTGAAATTCATCCTGTCCCATTTGCCAGCACTTGGTTTATATCTCCCCAAACCCTTCCGATTTGTATACCCATCCAGAGCCTTTTTAAATGTTGTAATTAGACAACCTCCACCATTTCCTCCAGCAGCTCATCCCATGCATACTCCAGTCTCGGCGTGAAAAAATTACCCCTCAGCTCCCTTTTAAATCTTTTCTCTCTCACTTTAAATTTTTGACCTCTAGTTTTGGACTCTGCTACCTCAGGGAAACGACCTGATCTATTTACCCCATTATGAAGTTTTAGGTGTGTACTGTACCTTTGAGAGAGAGTGAATGCTATTCGAAACTGAGAGCTTACATCTCCTGCGTGATATGACTAGATGGCAGTCCCAGAGTGCACTGGACCATTGAAAATATGTAGCATTTAGCTGTGAAATAGATACCTGAGTTGGTTGCTGTTTTGACAACAATTTGTATTTATTCAATCAGTTTAAATTATGACTCAGAAAAATAAAATCCAATCCAGTTTGATTGAGATGATCCAAAGTTGGGAAACAAGGAGTTAAAACAAAACAAAAAGCTACCCTGGAATATTTTCCAGACTGTATACTAATAAGGGTCCACTATTATAAGTCACAGCAAGATGCAAAAACTAAAGAGAAAGGCGAAGGAGTTGAGGTTCAGTCAGCTGACACCCTGTTTCACATAATGATACAGAAAAACACCTGAACAGGCAGAGGACTAAGCTGAAGTGTTTAATCCTGAAAGACTAATGGACTGACAACAGAAAGAAGAGACAATAAAAACATATATATGTGTAGATGCATACACAGAAAAGGAACCAGAATGTATTCCTGAGGGTTATTATCTTCAAGGTAGAATCCTAATCTGAAAGTGGAGAGCACGGCAGGTTAGTGCAGAGGAGAAATGGGCAGAGGGGCACCAGATTGTGTTTCCGGAAGCACACAGACAGGAAGTGTTACGGGAAGCACATGAATTACAAGTAGGAGGTCACTTAGGTGTGAGGATGACAAAGGCTAAAGTAGAAAAACACTTCTATTGGCCTGTACTGCACAAGGATGTGGTTAAATATTGCTGTCCATGCCATCTGTGCCAAATGGTAGGTAGGCCACAGATGGTAATAAAACCAATTCCTGCATTCGAAGAACTTTTCACATGGGTCATGGCTGATTGTGTAGATCCCCTCCCAAAAACTGAAAGTTGGAACCCGTACTTGCTAACCATAATGGATGTCTACCAGATTTCTGGAAGCAATTCCATGGTGGAGTATTAGACAAAAACTGTGGTGGAAGAGTTAGCAGCTTTCTTTACGCAGTATGGGTTACCCAGAGAGATTCAGTCAGACCAAGGGGATAATTTCACTGCTCACCTGTTTCAGAAAGTCATGGATAGCTGAGGCACACAGCACTTTAAATCAAATGTGCACTTCCCTGAATCCTAGAGAGCCCTGGAAAGGTGGCATCGGACACTAAAGACCATGTTAAGAGCTTAATATCCAGCCTACCTGAATGATTGGGATAAATGTATCCCATTCACATTGTTTGCCATTAGAAATGCCCCAAACAAATCTCCTCAGTTTACTCTCTTTGAGTTAATATTCAGACATGAAGTGAGAGGGACTTTGAAATTAATTAAAGAAAGATTGACAAGACCAAAGTCGGAGATCTCACACTTGGATTATGTGTCTGAGGTGTGGGAGAGATGAAATTGGGTCGGTGAGTTAGTTAAACAGCACCTGAAAAGGGCACAGCATAGAATGAAACAGGTAGCCGATAAAAACATGAATATTTGTATGTTTTCCCAAGGGGATGACACATTAGTATTGTCACCAGTGGTAGGAGATCCCTTCAAAGCCAGGTATAGTGGTCCCTATCAAATTGAGAGAAAGCTGAATTAGCTAAACTATCTGGTAAAGATACAGGATAGAAAAATCTGTGTCGGGTATGTCATGTGTTTATGTTGAAACCTTATTAAAATAGAGACAGGGAACAGGAGAAACTGGTGTTAGTTACTGCCCCACAGAATGAGGAATCAAATCCAGATGTCATGGAGATTAATGTGTCTCAAAATATGTTAAGTAATGAGGAAGCCCTTGAGGAGTGGGATCGGTGAGTGAACTATCTGCCTCAGGAGCACAGAACTCAGTTGGAAGGTTGGTTGCAGCAGTATGAGGACATATGCAGGAATAAGATGGGGAGGATTATTACTATTGTGCATGAGGTGGAAGTAAGAAATCTAGATTAGAGTAGTGCTGGAAAATCGACATTTCAGAACAAAGCCCTTCATTATCAATGAGGCAGGGAGCCTCCGGGGTGGAGAGATTAATGGGAAGGGGGTGGGGCTGGGGAGAAGGTAGCAAAGAGTCCAATAGGTGGATGGAGGAAGGAGTAAAGGTAATAGGTCAGAGAGGAGGATGATACAGATAGGTGGAAGGAAGATTAGTGGGTAGGACAGGTCATGAGAATGGCGCTGAGGTGGAAGTTTGGAACTGGTGTAAGGTGGGGGCGCAGGGAAATGAGGAAACTGGTGAAATCCACATTGATGCCCTGGGGTTGAAATGTTTCAAGTCGGAAGATGAGGCGTTCTTCCTCCAGGTGTCGGGTGGTGAGGGAGCGGTGGTGGAGGGAGCCCAGGACCTGCATGTCCTTGGCAGAGTAGGAGGGGGAGTCGAAATGTTTGGCCACGGATACAATAAAATGATATTGGTGGATGTGCAGGTGAAACTTTGATGGATGTGGAAGGCTCCTTTGGGGCCTTGGATGGAGGTGAGGTGGGAGGTGCGGGCGCAGGTTTTGTAATACCTGAAGTGGCAGGGGAGGATGCCAGGATGGGAGGATGGGTTGTAGGGGGTGTGGACCTGACCAGGTAGTCACAGAGGGAACAGTCTTTGTGGAAAGTGGAAAGTGGTGGGGAAGGAAATACATCCCTAGTGGTGGGGCCTACCCCTTCAACCGCAACAAGGACACAATGTCCTGGTCCTCAACTTTCACCCCACCAACCTCAGCATAAACAACATCATCCACTGACATTTCTGCCACCTCCAAACAGACCCCACCACCAGAAATGTTTCCCTCCTCACCCCTTTCCATGACCAACCTTGAAGACAGAGGTGCTTCAATTTTTGGGACTAAACAGATTCTTCTGGAAGTTTGTTCCAAATATCAGCAGTGTATGGCACCATTGACAGATTTGCTGAAGCAGAACACAAATTTTCAGTGGGTAGAACAATGCCAGGAGGCATTTGAGAATTTAAAATCACCAGTTTGAGTTCTAAAACTCTTTTTGACACCCTTCAAAGTTGCAATCGATGCTCATGATATCTGAGTTGGAGCTGTACTGCTCCAGGAAGATGATGATGGAATTGAACGACCAATTAGCTGCTTTTCCAGGACACTCAACACCCACCAAAGAAAATACTCTACCACTGAAAAAGAATTATTGAGTTTGGTGCTGGCCTTACAACATTTTAATGTTCATGTGACGAACAATGTGTCAGGGATAGTTGTGTACATTGACCACAATCCTCTTGCAATCTTCGAAAGGTTTAAAGTTAAAATATACAATTATTTTGTTGGAGTCTTAAGTTCCAGACTTTTAATTCACAAATTGTACATGTTGTTGTTGTAAAAATGTGATGGCAGATGTGTTATTATCGATTTAAAGGAAAAAGTACAGATAGATTCCAATGTGTGTGTGCATGCAGAAATTAATATGAACTTAGATTAATGACTTATGTCTTTCATTGTAATGGGATTAAGAATTAGAAAAAAAAAGAAGATATCTTTTCATTATGATCGTTCTTTTATTTCTTTCAGGGGAGGTGTTATGAAGTTGAAGACATGTACTGTACCTGTAAGAGAGAGTGAATGCTGTTTTGAACTGAGAGATTATAAGTGCCTGTGATCTGATGAGATGTCAGTCTCAGAGTGTACTGGAAAATTGAAAGGATGTCACAATTAGCTTTGAAATGGATACCTGAGTTTTGGTTGCAGTTTTGACAACAACTTGAATTTAGTCAATCAGTTTAAATTATGCCCCAGAATACTAGAATCTAACGTGTTTGAATTTATTCTTTTGCCAACATCGAACCAATGGGACAATCCGAAGGTGGGGAGAAGGGCACTACCTGTGAGATCCTTCATGCATGCCTGGACTCTCTGTATCACTGCAGCCCACTCTCGAAGCAGGTGCAGAGAGGGTAGAGACTGTCACACATATCTCCTCCTGGAATGTGTCTTTGCAATGTAACTCTGGAGAAAGATGCAGTGGTTTTTGTTGAGGGGTTATGTGCTATATGGTGTTTTCCCTAGGATGCATTCCGACACAAACACTGATTGATCTGGAGGACTATCAACTCAGTGAAAGATGCTCTTTGGTCTTCCAGAAGTTGACCTGACCGAGTGTTGCAGACTGGCACATTCCAAGGTCCAGGACGATGTGCTGAGGGATGGACTAAAGCTTGGGGTAGGTGCAGCCACGGCACAGTGGGGAAAGACCACAATCTGAGGACTTTCTGCAGATTTTATCAGACCCTCCTAGTCCCTCAATATATATACCTTTTAGTATTGTATGTATAGGGGAGGGCTTTGGTTTTTGTTTTGGATCGAGTCAAACTCCACTCTGCAGAATTGAACTGCATTTCTGACTATGTATATATACAAAGAGATTTGTAATGTTTTGTTTTTAAATTATAAAAAACATCACAGTTCCTTCACTGTCTGTAGAGCCAAATCCTGCAATGCTCTCCCTCAGTGGGCTTGGACTGCAGCGGTTGGATAGAGTGAAAGGTATGAGGCTTTTTCCCAGAGTGGAGGGGTCAAGAACTGGGGGACACAGGTTCAAGGTGCCGTCAGGGGATTGTTTAAAACCAATGTGCAAGGCAAGCTTATCACACAAAGGGTGGTGAGGTGTCTGGAACGTGCTGCCAGAGGAGGTGGTGGAGACAGACACAGGAGAAGGATCCAGGAAGCACCTGGATGAATACATGAATAGGAAGGGAAAAGAGGGATATGGATCCAGTACATGAAGACAGTTTTAGTGTGGAAATGCAAACAGTGTCAGTGCAGGTTTGGAGGGCCAAAGGCCTGTTTCTGTGCTGTATTGTTCTTTGTTCTTTGTCCCACCCTCAGACCCTGAAACCATGCTGCCCAGCTGGTTAAACTGGTCCCACCTTTATTTATTTACCAACTAACTCAGTGAGGTAATTAACAGCTGCTTCGCGATTCCCTTTAATCAAGAGATGCTGTGGGATATCAAGGTGTCAGATCTCATGTCTATTTTCTTAAAAATTTGGGAGACAGGCAAGATCAGCATTTCTTGCAGATAGTGGATTGGTTTTGGCATGTCAGGAGATGAGTTACTCGTTGCAGGATTCCCAGCCTCTGACCTGCTCTTGTAGGCACTTTGTTAATGTGGCCAGTTCAGGCGAGTTTCTGATCAATGGTAACACCCGGAAGTTGTCTCCTGGTTTCTGACCTCTCCACCAAGGAGGAAACTTTCTCCTGTTGACCCTGTCAATGAACAAAACACTCAAGGAGCTCGACACCATCTAGGGACAAAGGAACCCACTTGATTATCTCCACATCCTCAAACATCCATTCCCTCCACCAATGATGCACAGGAGCAGCAGTGTGTACAATCTACATGATGCACTGCAGGAATTCACCAAAGATCATCAGACGGTACCTTCCAAACACACAACCACTTCCATCCAGAAGGACAAGGGCAGCAAATACATGGGAATGTCACTCCCTAATAGTTTCCCTTTGAGCTGCTCTCCATCCTAATTTGGAAATATATTGCCATTTCTTTAGTATCATCGGGAATCCTGGAAGATTCTGGAGCTCCCTCCCTAAAGGCATTGTGAACCTACAGTGGTTCAAGCAGGCAGCTCACCACGACCTCCTCAAGGGGGCAATTAGGGATGGGCAATAAATGCTGGCCCACCAGCGACAGCCACCTCCCACAAATACATTTTCAAAAAATCATTGGTGAACACTCCCACTTCTGACCTTAATGTGGAGGGAAGGTCATTGATGAAGCAACTGAAAATGATTGGAGCCTTAAGAACTCAGGGAAACACTGAAAACACTTACATAAACACATACTGCATGGTAACCAGAAGAGAATCCTGATCTCTGACTCCTAAGTCCCTTTTACATTCATATCCCTGAAGCCTATCTCCATTTACAAAACAATCCAGCCTCTATTCTTCTTTGCAGAGCGCATAACCTCACATTTTCTGACATTGTATTCCATCTGCCACTTCTTTGCCCACTCTCCCATCCTGTCCAAGTCCTTCTGCAGTTTCCCCGGATCCTCAACACTCTCTGTCCCTCCACCTATCTATGTGTCATCTGCAAACTTAGCAACAATACCCTGAGCTCCTCCGTCCAGACCATTATTGTACAACGTGAACAATTGTTGTCCCAACACTGACTCCTATAGAGCTCCACTAGTTACTGGTTGCCATTTGATCAAGGCCCCTTTATCCCGACGCTCTGCCTTCCGCCAGTCAGCCAATCCTCTATCAGTACCTTGCCCCTAATACCATGGGCCCTTGTTTGATTTAGCAGTCTCCTGTGTGGCCCCATGTCAAAACCCTCCTGGAAATCCACACATGTCACATGCACTGGCTGTCCTTTTTCTAACTTGCTTGTTACCTCCTCAAAGAAATCTGACAGATTTGTGAGGCATGATCTCCCGGTGACAGAGCCATGCTGACCCAGCCGGATTTCACCGTACACTTCCAAGTACTCCATAATTCATCCTTAAGAATGGACACTAAAATCTTACCAATGACCAAGGTCAGGCTAACTGGCCTATAGTTACCTGTCATCTGCCTCCCTCCCTTCTGAAACAGGGGTGTTATTTTCATCAACTCCCAGTTTTCTGGGACTCTCCATGTCTCAAATAATTCCTGAAAGATCACATCAATGCCTCTACTATTTCCTCAGCTATTTCCTTCAGAACTCTAAGGTGTGGATGATTTATTCACCTTCAGACTTTTCCACTTCCCCAGCACCTTCTCCTTGTTTCATTGACAGATCTCTACCCCTTTAGTTCTTGTTTGTTTTCTGAGAGGGAAAAGCTTCTCCCTCTCCTTTGTCCGCACCCTCATCGGGATTTTGAAAACCTCTATCTGAATTGAATTGGATGGAATTGAATTGAATTTATAGTCACGTGTGCCGGGGCACAGTGAAAAGCTTTGTCTTGCTGGAATACGCATATCAATAGTTAAATAGCATAGGTTAGTAAATCATTGGGAAACATCGGTAAAAACAAAATAAAACACAAGTACAGGTGAATACTGAGAGTTTCTAAGTCCTTTCAGGATTCAAACAACAGGAGGGGAGAAACCGTTCCAAACCCGGCTGGTGTGTGTGTGTTCAGGCTTCAGGTAGAGGTTGTAGAAAAGCATTGCCAGGGTGGGATGGATCTTTGAGAATGCTGGTGGCCTTTCCTTGACAGTGGGCCTGGTAGATGGATCAGATCTCCCTCTCAGATTTCTTCTCTCCAAGGAGAACAGTCCCAATTTGTGGAGTCACAGAGTCAGACAGCACAGAAACAGACCCTTCAGTCAACCGGTCAATGCTGAACATAATGGACGAGGAGAAAGTGAGGACTGCAGATGTTGGAGATCAGAGTCAAAAAGTGTGGTGCTGGACCAGCACAGCCGGTCAGGCAGCATCTGAGGAGCAGGAGAGGCGACGTTTCAAGCATAAGCTCTTCATCAGTATTCCTTTTTGACTCATGCTGAACAGAATCCCAAACTAAACTCATCCCACCTGCTTGCTCCTGGTCCATATCCCTCCAAACCTTTCCAATTCATATACTTAACAAATGTCTTTTAAACATTGTAACTGTGCCCACATCCAACACCTTCTCAGGAAGTTCATTCTCCACTTGAACCAATCTCTGTATTAAAAAGTAGTCCCTCATGTCTTTTTTAAATCTTTCTCCTCTCAGCTTAAAGATATGACCCCGATTCTTGAAATCCCTCATCTGAGGGAAAAGGGAACTACCATTAACCTTGAATTATACCCCTCATTATTTTATAAACTATGGTCTCCTCTCAACCTGCTAATTTCCAGTGAAATACAGTCCCAGCCTATCCAGCCTTTCTTTATAACCCCAACCTTCCGTACCTGGCAGCATCCTGGTAAATCTCATCTGAACCTTCTCCAGCTCAATAATATCCTTCCTATAACTGAGCGACCAGAACAGGACACAGTACTCCAGCTGAGGTCTAACAAGTGCCCTGCACAAGTGTAACATCACCTCCTTGTTCTTGTACTCTGTGCCCCTCTTAATAAAGCTGAGGACACTGTGTGTTTTATTCACTGCTCTCTCCAGCTGTCCTGCCACCTTCAATGATCTGTGCACATATCCCCCCAGTCTCACCCTGCTCCTGCCCCACCCCCTTTAGAATTGCCCCCCCCCCCCACCACCGGCCACTTTATATTGTCTCTCAATGTCCTTCCCTCCAAAATACATCACCTCCCACTTTCGTACAAGGAACCTCATCTATCCCACTTCTCCCCTGACTCCACCAACTCACAAATGTCCTTTTGGAGTTGTGCACTGTCATCTTCATCATTTACACTTCTTCCTGGTTTAATGAAATGTGCAAACTTGGGAACTGTCCCCTGCACAGCAAGATCCCGATCATTCCTGAATACCAGGAAAAACAATGATCCCAGCACTGACTCCTGGGAATCCGGGGGAGGAACCTCTCTGCAGTTTGGAGTCACACCAGGCACCCGCTGAACCTAATTAAATCCCACTGCTGTATGATACCATCTCTGGAAGGACAGGAACACACCCCCTTGGCATTAAAGTGGATTCTGGGGGGGGTGAGATAAGGAGTAAGATATTTGTGGTTGAAGATTAATTACACACCACATCACCAGGAGAGAATTAACATGAGCTTTCTGCTACTGACCAAACAACTGACCAACCTCAGACCCTGAAACCATGCTGCCCAGCTGGTTCAACTGGTCCCACCTTTATCTATTTACATGAGGTAATTCACAGCTCGTTCACAATCCCATTTAACAAGGGACACTAAACCAGAGGCTGTGGGATATCATGGTGTTAAACCTAAAGTCTATTTTCTTATTAATTTGGGAGACTGGAGAGTCCAGCATTTCTTGTAGCTGGTGGGAAGGCTTTGGGGAGTCAGGAGGTGAGTTACTCACTGCAGGATTCCCAGCCTTTGATCTGCTCTTGTAGTCACTGTGTTCAAGTGGCAGGTTCAGTTTAGTTTCTGGTCAATGGTAACCCCCAGGATGTTGTCTCCTGGTTACTGATCTCTTGATAAAGGAGAAAACATTCTCCTGTTGACCCTGTCAATGCCCAAAACAACTCAAGAAGATAATCACCATTCAGGTACAAAGCAATCCCCGCTTGGCTGGCCCACATCCACATCCACTCCCTCCACCATCAATGCTCAGTCGCAGCAGTGTGTATCATCTACAAGATGCACTGCAGATATTCTCCAAAGATCCTCAGACAGCACCTTCCAAACCTATGGCCACTTCCATCCAGAAGGACAAGGAGCAGCAGATACATGGGAACACCACCCCCTACAAGTTCCCCTTCAAGCCCTCACCATTCCTTCAGTGTGGCTGGGTTACATTTCCAGAATTCCTTCCTTAAATGCATTGTGGGCTTACCTACAGCACATGGACTGCAGCGGTTCACAAAGGCAGCTCACTTCAGTAAGACATTTGACAGGTTCCCCATGGGATACTGGTTAGCAAGATTAGTTCGAATGGAATACAGGGAGAACTAGCCATTTGGATAATAAACTGACTCAAAGGTAGAAGACAGAGGGTGGTGGTAGAGGATTGCTTTGCAGACTGGAGGCCTGTGACCATTGGAGTGCCACAAGGATGGGTTCTGGGTGCACTACGTTTCGTCATTTATAGAAATTATGGTGTGGTTCTGTTCGCCGAGCTGGAAGTTTTTGTTGAAAATGTTTCGTCCCCTGGCTAGGCGACATCATCAGTGCTTTGCAGCCTCCTGCGAAGCGCTTCTTTGATATTTCTTCCGGTATTTATAGTGGTCTGTCCTTGCCGCTTCCGGGTGTCAGTTTCAGCTGTCCGCTGTAGTGGTTGGTATATTGGGTCCAGGTCGATGTATTTGTTGATGGAGTTTGTGGATGAATGCCATGCCTCTAGGAATTCCCTGGCTGTTTTCTGTCTGGCTTGCCCTATGATAGTGGTGTTTTCCCAGTCGAATTCATGTTGTTTGTTGTCTGCCTGTGTGGCTACTAGGGATAGCTGGTCGTGTTGTTTCGTGGCTAGTTGATGTTCATGTATGCGGATTGTTAGCTGTCTTCCTGTTTGTCATATATAGTGTTTTGTGCAGTCCCTGCATGGTATTTTTTTTGAGCAAAACTAATGTAGTATACAAAATACCATGCAGGGACTGCACAAAACACTATATAGGACAAACAGGAAGACAGCTAACAATCCGCATACATGAACATCAACTAGCCACGAAACGACACGACCAGCTATCCCTCGTAGCCACACACGCAGACAGCAAACAACATGAATTCGACTGGGACAACACTACTATCATAGGGCAAGCCAGACAGAAAACAGCCAGGGAATTCCTAGAGGCATGGCATTCATCCACAAACCCCATCAACAAACACATCGACCTGGACCCAATATACCAACCACTACAGCGGACAGCTGAAACTGACACCCGGAAGCAGCAAGGACAGACCACTATAAATACTGGAAGAAACATCAAAGAAGCACTTTGCAGGAGGCTCCAAAGCACTGATGATGTCGCCTAGCCAGGGGACGAAACGTTTGCAACAAAAACTTCCAGCTCGGCGAACAGAACCACAACAACGAGCACCCGAGCTACAAATCTTCGCACAAACTTTGAATAGAAATTATTTGGATGTGACCATAGGAGGTACAGTTAGTAAGTTTGCAGATGACACCAAATTTGGAGGTGAAATGAAGAGCGAAGAAAGTTACCTCAGAGTACGACAGGATCTTGAACAGATGAGCCAATGGACTGAGGAGTGGCAGATGGAGTTTAATTGGGATAAATGCGAGATGCTGCATTTTGGAAAAGCAAGTCTTAGCAGGACTTCTACACTTAATGGTAAGTGCCAAAGGAGTAGTCCTGAACAAAGAGACCTTGGAGCGCAGGTTCATTGTTCCTTCAAAGTAGAGTCTCAGTTAGATAGGATAGTGAAGAAGGCATTTGGTATGCTTTCCTTTATTGGTCAGAGTTTTGAGTATTAGATTTGGGAGGTCGTGTTGCAGCTGTACAGGACATTGGTTAGGCCACTAATATAATTTTGCATGCAATTCTAGTCTCCTTCCTATTAGAAGGATTTTGTGACACTTAAAAGGGTTCAAAAAAGATTTATAAGGATGTTGCCAGGGTCAGACAATTTGACCTATAGGGAGAGGCTAAATAGACTGGGGCTGTTTTCCCTGGAGTGTTGGAGGCTGTGCAGTGACCTTATAGAGGTTTGAAAAATCATGAAGGACATGGATAGGATAAATAGACAAAGTCGTTTCACTGGGGTGGGAGAGTGCAGAATTAGAGGGCATAGGTTTGGGAAACAGGGAAAAGATCTAAAAGGAATCTGAGGGGCAATGTTTTCACACAGAGGGTGGTGCGTGTATGGAATGAGCTGCCAGAGGAAGTGTTGGAGGTTGGTATAATCGCAGCATTTAAAAGACATCTGGATGGGAAAATGAATAGGAAGGGTTTAGAAGGATATGAGCCAAGTGCTGGCAACTGGGACTAGTTTAGGTTAGGATATCTGGTCGGCATGGACGAGTTGGACCGAAGGGTCTGTTTCCATGCTATACATCTCCATGACCCTTTGACTCAATGACCTGCGGATTAATACCTGGGCAAACATTGTCCAGTCAAACAAGAACAACTGAGTTAAAAATCACACAACACCAGGTTATAGTCCAACAGGTTTCATTGGAAGCACTAGCTTTTGGAGCGCTGCTCCTTCACCTTCCCCAGCCCTCCGAAAGCTAGTGCTTCCAATTAAATCTTTAGGAACAACAGAGACTTCCTGAAATGTTCATCACTGCTGACCCTCAGACAGTGTGGTACTCCATCACTACTGACCTTCTGACAGTGCAGCACACCCTCAGTACTGACCATTCAACAGTGCACCACACCTTCAGTACTTACCTTCCAACAGTGCAGCACTTCCTCAGCACTGTACCTCCAAAGGTACGGCGCTCCTTCAATCCTGACCCTCAAACAGTGCAGCACTCCCTCAGCACTGACCCTCTGAAAGTGCACCTCTCCCTCAGCACTGACCCTCTGAAAGTGCACCTCTCCCTCAGCACTGACCCTCCGACAGTGCAGCATTCCTTTAGCACTGACCCTCCAACAATGACTGCTCCCTCAGTGCTGGCCCTCTAAAAGTGTGGTACTCCCTCAGCACTGATCCTCTGACAGTGTGGCAATCCCTCAGCACTGACCCTCGAACAGTGCAACACACCGTCAGCACTGACCCTCTGAAATGCGGCACTGCCCCAGCACTGACTCTCTGACAGTGTGGCACTCCCTCAGGACTGACCCTCAAACAGTGCAGCACTCCCTCAGCACTGATCCTCCGACAGCACGGCACTCGCTCAGCACTGACCCTCTGACTGTGTGGCACTCCCTCAGCACTGACCCTCTGACTTTGCAGCACTCCCTCAGCACTGCCCCTCGAACAGTGCAGTACTCCCTCAGCACTGACCCTCGAACAGTGCAGCATGCCCTCACACAAAAGATTAAAAAAGGCTGACACCTAACAGCTAAATGAATGCTGAACTATCCAGACCCCAGGATCCCGTCTGTAAAAGGAGGATTTACAGAGTGAGAGACTGAGAAGGACAGTTTTGGTTTGTGTGTGAGAGCATCTTTTTTACAAAAATGTACTTAATCCATTAAAAAAAATGACCGACACTGTATATGTCTGCATCCAGTTACTGAAACATTTCTGTTCAGTCTTTGCATGTGAAACAAAGATTGGAAATTGTAAGAAAAAAAAGCCAAAGTCTTCCTGAGTGATACAGGAGAATATTGACACCAGAACAGTTTGTTATACACAGATACAGTTAGTGAAGCATTCCTGTATCATCAACAACAAATGCTGGAGATCCCAGCGGGTCAGACAGTGCCCATGGAGAGGGAACAAGCTAACGTTTCGAGATTAGATGGCTCTTCATCAGAGCTGACGTGAAATGTGGAAGGGACAGGATTTATGCCATAGCTTGGTGGGGGTGTGGGGGTGGATAATGGGTGGAGAAAAGATGTTGATAATTCAGATAAAGTGATAGAAATGTGAGAATGGCAGAACAATGCTGTGTCTCCTGCCAGACTGGAAAGGACAAACACTAGGATGGGAGAGAGGACATGGTAACAAGCTCAAACAAAGGGAAGAAATGGTTCACAATTTGAATGTTTTGAACTCAATAATAAGTCCAGAAGGTTGGAAAGTGCCAAGTCTGAAGATGAGATATTGTCCGTCCAGTTTGCGCTGTGATTCACTGGAATACTGCAACGTGCTGAGGACAGACATGTCGGCATGTGAGCAGGATACTGTGGTAAAATGACCAGCTACAGGAAGATTTGGGTCTTTTTTGTAAACAGACTAGAGGTGTTCTGCAAAGCAGTCACCCAGGATGTATTTAGTGAAAAGTCATCTCAACTCAAACCGTTACCTTGGTCTCTCTGCATGGATGCTGTCTGACCCAATGTGAGCTCCAGCATTTGTTGTTATCAGTACAGGTTCCAGCATCTACAATAATTAGCTCTGACATTCCTGTATCGTCTTTGTGTGTGAAACAAACAAACATTGGGAATTTGTCAAACCATACCAAGGCATCTCTTGCATTTATATATATCTGAGGCACTGGGAGGATCGATAACTGATTGGCCCCAGTTAATTTCAGCAGAGAGAGCTCAGACAGTAATGTTTCACCATAGAACACATAGAACACACCAGATGGCCTCCTTCTATAGATACCGCAATTTTCCTTCCCACGTGGTTAAAGATGCCCTCCAACACATCTCGTCCACATCCCGCACCTACGCCCTCAGACCACACCCCTTCAATCGTAACAAGGACAGAACGCTCCTGGTACTCACCTTCCAACCAACTAACCTTCGCATAAACCAAATCATCCGCCGACATTTCCGCCACCTCCAAAAAGACCCCACCACCAGGGATATATTTCCTTCCCC
This sequence comes from Hemiscyllium ocellatum, assembly GCF_020745735.1. Classification (NCBI taxonomy): domain Eukaryota; kingdom Metazoa; phylum Chordata; class Chondrichthyes; order Orectolobiformes; family Hemiscylliidae; genus Hemiscyllium; species Hemiscyllium ocellatum. The sequence continues at coordinate 2,822,272 of NC_083435.1, forward strand.
ACCCCTTTCCGCCTTCCGCAAAGACTGTTTCCTCCGTGACTACCTGATCAGGTCCACGACCCCCTATGACCCACCCTCCCAACCTGGCACTTACCCCTGCCACCGCAGGAACTGTAAAGCCTGTGCCCACACCTCCTCCCTCACCTCTATAAAAGGCCCTAAAGGAGCCTTCCACATCCATCAAAGTTTTACCTGCACATCCACTAATATCATTTATTGTATCCGTTGCTCCCGATGCGGTCTCCTCTACATTGGGGAGACTGGGCGCCTCCTAGCAGAGCGCTTTAGGGAACATCTCCGAGATACCCGCACCAATCAACCACACCGCCCCGTGGCCCAACACTTCAACTCCCCCTCCCACTCTGCCGAGGACATGGGCACATTAAATGGAAAGTGTGTGTGTGTGTGTGTGTGTGTGTGTGTGTGTGTGTGTGTGTGTGTGTGTGTGTGTGTGTGTGTGTGTGTGTGTGTTACTGTGTAGGTGTCCACATTTGTACATGTATATCTGTGAAAATGCAGACCTTTACGTTCCATGTTGATGTTTGTCTCAGTGCACATCTGTATTTGTACCTAAAGCAAACAGAAAGTGAAAATTATTGGGAAGCCACAGCATTGGGAAGCTTTTGAAAACCAGCAGAGGATAACTAAAAAAGCAATAAGGAAAGAGAAGATGAAATCTGAGAGTGAGCTAGCTCGTTATATAAAAGGAGATTGGAACAAGATTTTTGTAAATATATAAAGTAAGAGACACAGAAGAGTGGACATTGAATTGTTGGAAAATGATGATGGAGAAGTCATAATGGGGAACAAATAAACAGAGAGGGAACTGAACAGATGCTTTACATCAGTTTTCATGGTGGAAGATACCAACAGCATATTCGATCATTTACGGTCACTGTCCCCCAAGGGTTCCTTCACCTTAATCTCCCTAATCCAGTCTGCCTCATGACACATCACTGAATCCAGAACTGTCTGTTCCCTTTTAGGATCTGCCACAGGTTGCTAAAAAAATTCCGAGACTTTCCACAAATTCCTTTTCTTTGGATCTGTGACTAAACTGAATCTCTCAATCCATTTGCCTTTTGAAGTCCTCCATGATTATTAGAATAATGCCTTTCTCACGTGCCTTTTCTCTCTCCTGATTTATTTTCTGCCCTCCACACTGACTACTGCTAGGAACCCTTGACATAACACCCATCTGGGTTATTTTTCCTTTGTGATTCCTCAACTATCCTCACACAGATTCTCCGTATTCCGAATCTGTATCACATTTTGCTATCAATTTAGTTTCATTTCTTATTCATAAGGCAAAGCAACCCCCTGCACCCACCTCCCTGTCCTTTCAATCTGATGTGTATCCTTAGATATTTAGCTCTCAGACCTGATCACCTTGCAGCCACCTCTCTGTGATACCCACAACATCATACCTGCCAATTTCAATCTGTGCCACAAGCTCATTTACCCTGTTTTGTATCCTGTTTGTATTTAAGTACAACACCCTCAGCCCTGCATTGACTGCACCCCTTCTCATAGTTGTCCCTTTATGTGCTGTACCTGAAGTTAGATTCCTGGCCCTTCCCAGACACTCCGACCTAAGACTTCTTCTGTTAACATTAATAACCTCTGCTCAGCCCTCCCTCTGCTTTAACATTTTCCACAATTTTCCGTGTGACTGAAACTCCTCTCATTCTGCTTAAAGCCCTACCCACAGCCCGAGTTATGTAATTTACCAGGTCTCTGGTCCCTGTGTGATCCACACAGAGCCAATCCCATTGGAGCATAGAACATAGATATTCACAGCACAATACAGGCCCTTCGGCCCTCGATGTTGCACCGACCTGTAAAATTAATCTGATGCTCATCTAACCTACACTGTTCCATTATTATCCAGATCGATGTCCAATATCCATTTAAATGCCTTTAACATCGACGAGTCTACTAGTGTTGCAGTCAGGCCATTCCACACCCCTACAGCTCTCTGAGTGAAGAAACTACCCCGAATATCTGTCCTAAATCTATCACCCCTCAATTTAAAAGCCAGGTCCATCACATTATCCTTCACCATCCAAGGAAAAAGGCTCTCACTGTCCACCCTCTCTCACCTTTTGATTATCTTATATGTCTCGATTAAGTCACCTCTCAACCTTCTTCTTTCCAATGAAAACAACCTCAGTTCCAGATGCACCTTAAATGAATCTACCGGGCCTGTATCTACAACCACTGCTGGCAACACGTTCCAGGCACCTTCCACCCTCTGTTTACCGTATTTGCCGCGTGTATCCCCCGTAAATATTTCACCTCTCACCTTGAAAACGTGACCTCTTGTAATTGAATCCTTCACCCTGGGGAAAAGCTTATCTCTATCTATCCTGTCGATATCCTTCATGATTTTGTAAACCTCAATCAAGTCCACCCTCAATTTCCTTTTTACTAATGAAAACAATCCTCATGTACTCAACCTCCTTTCATAGCTAGCAACTTCCATACCAGGCAACGTCCTTGTAAACCTTCTCTGAACCCTCCCCAAAGTGTCCATATTCTTTTGGTAATGTGGCACCCAGAAATCAACCACCAGAAATCAACTACTCCCCTCTGTCTTCTTTCAGTGAGCCAACTTCTGATCCAAACCACTATATCTCGTTGAATCCCGAAACTCCATATTTTGTGCAATAGCCTACCGTGTGGAACCTTATCAAACACCTTACTGCAATCCATATACACCAAGGCAACTGCTTTATCTTCATCCACCTGTTTTGTCACCTTCTCAAAGAACTCAATAAGGTTAGTGACCTACTCTTCACAAAACTGTGTTGACTATCCCTAACCAAATTATCCCTTTCCTGATGATTATAAATCCTACCTCATTTTACCTTTTCTAACATGTTACCCGCAACCGAAGTAAGACTTTCTGGCCTATAGTCATCAGGGTTGTCCCAACTCCCATTCTTAAACAAGGGAACAGCATTTGTTGTCCTCCAGTCTTCTGGCACTGCTCCTGTCGACAATGACAACATAAAGATCAAAGCTAAAGGCTCTGCAATCTCCTCCCTGGCTTCCCAGAGAATACGAGGATAAATCCCATCCAGCCAAGGGGTTTTACCTGTTTTCATATCCAAAATTGCTAAAATGTCCTCTTTGTCAACCTCAATCCCATCTAATCTAGTCGCCTGGATCTCCATATTGTCATTAACATTGCCCTTTTCCAATGTGAATACTGACGACAAGTATTCGTTAAGCGCTTCCCCTATTTCCTCAGATTCCACACACAACTTCCCAATACTGTCTTTGATTGGCCCTAATCTTACTCAAGTCAATCTTTTATTCCTGATATACCTATAGAAGGCCGTAGTGTTTTCCTTGATCCTGTCTGCGAACAACTTCTCATGTCCCCTCCTGGTTTTTCTTAGCCCTCTCTTTTGAACTTTTCTGGCTAACCTATAACTCTCAAGCGCCCTATATAAGCGTTACGCCTCATCCTCACATAAGCCTTCTTCTTCCTCCTGACAACATCTTCAACTTCTTTAGTAAACCATGGCTCCCCCTCTCGACCACTTCCTCCCTGCCTGATAGACATATGCTTATCAAGGACCCGCAGTAGGTGTTCTTTGAATAAGCTTCACATTTCAAGTGTGTCTATCTCCTGCAGTTTCCTTCCCCATCCCCGGCATCCTAAATCTTGCCTAATCGCCTTTCCGCCAGCTACAACTCTCGCTCTGTGGTATATACCTATCCCCTGCCCATTGCTGTTGTAAACATAACCAAATTATGGTCACTATCGGCAAAGTGCTCACCTGCCTCCAAATCTAACATCTTGCTGGGTTCATTCCCCAATATCAAATCCAATATGGCATCACTCCTTGTTGGCCTGTCTACACACTGTGTCAGAAAATTCTCCTGCAGGCATTGAACAACAACTGACTCATCTAAACTACTTGAATATAATATTCCCAGTCAATATTGGGGTGGTTAAAGACCCCCATAATAACTACCCTGGAGCAGCTCCCTCCTTTCCCAGTACAGATCCCAATGCCTCATGAATTCAAACCCATTTCTCCCACACCAATCTTTGAGCCATGTGTTAACCTCTATAATCTGATTGATCCTGTGCCAATTAACCCGTGGTAGTAATCCAGAGATTATTCCCTTTTTGGTTCTGATTTTTAATTTAGCCCCTGGCTGTTCACATTCCCACAGTAGAAATGTTTTCCTCGTTCTCCCAATATCATTGGAACTGACATGGACCACAACAACTGGATCTTTCCCCTCCCATTCCTAATTCCCCTGGAGCCCAGAGTAGATCTGTTGAACATGGGCATCAGGTAACACAGCCTTCAGATTTCTCAATCCTGCCCACAGAGAGCAGTGTCCATTCCCCTAACAATACTATCCCCAATTACATTTACATTTCTCTTTTCTCCCCTCCATCTTGGATGGCTGTATCAGGACCATCATCCTGTCCCACAGGATTACGATCAGTTTGCTCATCCTCCCTCCAGCCCACACTCTCATCCACACAGAGAGCAAGAATCCCAAATCTGATCGACAAACTCCCTCAGTACAACCTCCTGGATCCCTGAACCTGCCTTGTTCATAGTCACACCCTCCTGTCCCTGACCACTGACCAAATACGAAGCAATTAATCGAAGGTGTGTGACTGCCTCCTGAAACACAGCATTCAGGTAACTCTCCCCGTTCATGATGTGTGACAGTGTTTGGAGCTCAGACTCCAGCTCATCAGCTGTGAGCCAGAATTCCTCAAACCACCAACACTTGCTCCACATGTGGTCCCTTTGAAGCACAATGGGCTGTACCAGCATCTCCACCATCCAGGTATAATACATCCCCTGGCCCTGCAACTCCATTTCATTTACTCAGCTCTTAATTTGGTTTTTAAACATTTCCAGGATAAAAACAAGGACTGCAGATGCTGGAAACCAGATTCTAGATGAGAGTGTTGCTGGAAAAGTGCAGCAGTTCAGGCAGAATCCGAGGAGCAGGAAAATCAACGTTTCGGGCAAAAGCCCTTTAAATGTTTGCGACTCACCTTTTACTTTGTGACCTGTCAATATTTCCACAATACATCTGAAATTTGAAATTTATAAAACAGTTAAATTCGTAGCAGTTGGCAACCAATGAACTTACAGTTTTTCTGTGTTTTCATTTGTGCTGAGTCCCAGATGCTGGGAATTTAAAAAACCTTACAAAGTATGATCCAAACACCATAATGGAGAGAGACAGAGATGGAGAGGAGCAGAGTATCCTATAGTGTGGAAACAGGCCATTCTGCCCACACTGACCTCCTGAAGAGCATCCCACGGAGACCCAACCCCCCCAACCAGGTAATCCCACATTTCCAATGTCTAAACCATCTAGCCTGCATATCCCTGGAAACTATGGTCAACTTAGCATGGTCAATCCACCAAATGTGCACGTCTTTGGATTATGGGAGTTAACCAGAGCACCCGGAGGAAGCTCACACAGACAGAGAGAGGCTGTGCAAACTCCACGCAGACAGTCACCTGAGGCTGGAATCAAATCCGGGTCCCTGGCGCTGTGAGGCAGCAGTGCTAACCACTGAGCTACCATCCCACCCTCTCCAGTGTGAGAGAGGGACAGGGAGAGAGAGAGAGTGTGAAAGAGAGGGACAGAGGGAGATAGACTGAGAGAAGGCACAGGGAGAGAGAGAGATTGAGAGTATGGGAGATAGGGACAGAGAGAGAGTGTGAGAGAGTTAGGGACAGAGATAGAGGTAGTGAGAGAAGGGATAGAGAGGGAGTGAGAGAGAGGGAGTAAGACATAGGGAGAGAGGGGGAGGGACTGAAAGAAGGCACCGGGGGAGAGAGAGAATATGATAGATGGGACAGAGAGAGAGTCTGTGTGAAAGAGAGGGACAGGGGGAGAGGGACTGAGAGAAGGCACAGGGAGAGAGAGAGTATGGGAGATAGGGACAGAGACAGAGTGTGTGAGAAATGGGGACAGATATAGAGGTAGTGAGAGAAGGCACAGGGATAGTGTGTGCAAGTGTGGAACAGAGAGTGTGAAAGGTAAGGACAGAGAGAGAGAGAGTGAGAGATAGCGACAGAAAGAGAGTGTGGGAGATAGGGACAGAGAGAGAGTATGCGAAAGATAGGGACAGAGAGAGAGAGTGTGCAAAAGGTAAGGACAGAGGGAGAGTTTGTGAAAGATATGGACAGAGAGAGAGGGAGTGAGAGATAGGGACAGAGAGAGTATGTGAAAGGTAAGGACAGAGGGAGAGTATGTGAATTTAGGGACAGAGAGAGAGGATGTGAAAGTTAGGGACAGAGGGAGAGTATGTGAATTTAGGGACAGAGAGAGAGAGTATTTGAAAGTTAGGGACAGAGAGAGAGTAAGTGAAAGATAGAGACAGAGAAAGGGAGTGAGAGAAGGGATAGAGAGAGAGTGTGTGAGAGATAAAGAGAGAGAGAATGTATGAGAGATGGGAACAGAGAGAGAGTGTTTGACAGATAAGGACAGAGGGAGAAAGAGAGAGAGAGAGAAAGAGAGAGATGGAGAAAGAATGTGAGTGACAGGGATGGAGAGAATCCATGAGGGTGTACAGAGTGTCAGGCCGTTCCTGTCCAAATGCCCCAGTGAAACATGACGAGTGTTTGGATAAAAGAGTATTCAGTCAGTGTTGTCTGTGACTGTGTACTCAGTTACACACCCAACCTTCCAGACCAGACCATCTGGCTGAGTCTGTGCAGGAGGGAAGATTGTGAAATGTGGATGATGGGAGACAGAGACTGACCTCGATGTTAAAACATTCTGCTTTGTTCCCTGTGCCTTGGGAATATTTAAACGGAAAGGCAGAACAGGGAGGAGTTCATCAGCTCACACCCAGCATCATGGGCATCACATTCAAGTATTTCTGATGACCTTAACCACTGATATTGTGTTCCAGTCTCGGGACAGAATATTTTAATTGAGAGATAATTCCGATCCAGCACATTACTCTGTGTTGAGATCAGCGCTTCCCTTGGCACTATGGTACCACCTGCTAATTACTTCACAGACCCGAGCTGGTATTGTTCCTGTGGGAAACATTGCCAGGGTTACCATGATGTGGGATTGAACACCGAGTACAGTGTGGAATGTCAGGGCACCAGGTATAGACAGTCAGAGTTCCTGTTCTCCCTGAAACACTCCTGGCTTTTTCATCAAAGGATGCATCTTAACAATTTCCCTGAAAAATATCACCAATTTCCCACAGTATTCACCAATTCCTGTGAAATCACAGATTGTAGTATTTTGTCTCTCTCTGTCTATTCCACTCCATGTCTCTCTCTGTCTCTCTGTCTGAGTCTCTGTTAGCCCTTGTTTCTCTCTCTCTCTGTTCCACTCCTTCTCTCTCTCTCTCTCTCTCTCTCTCTCTCTATATCACTCTCTCTCTGGCCCTGATTTGGAGATGTTGGTGTTGGACTGGTGTGCACAAAGTTAAAAATCACAAAACACCAGGTTATAGTCCAACAGGTTTAATTGGAAGCACACTAGCTTTCGGAGCGACGCTCCTTCATCAGGTGATTGTGGAGGGCTCGATCGTAACACAGAATTTATAGCAAAAATTTGCAGTGTGATGTAGCTGAAATTATACATTGAAAAATTGATTGTCTGTTAAGCCTTTCATCTGTTAGAATACAGTGATAGTTTCACTTCTTTCATGTGTAAATCACAAAACCCTTCTTTTTAAAGTTGCATTTTCGGGTTAGCTGCTAACAATGGTGATAGCTAGACAATATGTTGAAGGTGTTAGCCCTCTGTGTTCTCTGTCTATGACCTGATGTTTAGATTGATTCTAATCTAATAAGTGAGTTAACAGTGTTTTACATAAATTCCTGCAGTTTTTGAGCTCAGAGTTCTACATGAATGTATGCAGCTTTTGAGCAACATGCAATGTAACTGTGCACTACAAATTCACCACACAAAATATATGTGTGCATGTGGGTCTTTGTCTGTGTGTGTGAGGTGGGGGTTGTGAGTGTGCGAAAGAGTGTGTGTGTGTGTGTGTGTGTGTGTGTGTGTGTGTGTGTGTGTGTGTGTGTGTGTGTGTGTGTGTGTGTGTGTGTGTGTGTGTGTGTGTGTGTAGTGGTGCAGAGTGTCTGAAGTCTGCGAGGGGGTGCATGTGTGATTGTGGGAGTGTGTGTCTATAAGGGTGTGTCCAGACAGACACACACTGTATGTAATAATGATAATTCTGAGCGGTGTATGTAAATGTGGAAATATGCATCGAATTACCTAATGTACAGTCCATCAAATTATTTTATGAATATTTTACGAATAAAGTATATTTTTGAAATAATAAAAAAGTGTGCTTCCAATTAAACCTGTTGGACTATAACCTGATGTTGTGTGATTTTTAACTTAATCTCTGGTCCTATCAGTCTCCCTCTGTCTATTCCTGTCTGTGTCTCTATATCTCTCTCTCACTGTCTGTGTCTCTGTCACTCTCACTGTTTCAGCCTCTCCCTTTCTGGGTCTGTCCTTTTCTCTGTGCCCCTGTTAATAAAACTGGGGACACTGTGTGCTTTATTCACTGCTCTCTCTACCTGTCCTGCCACCTTCAATTAACTGTGCACCTATAACGCCCAACTCTCCATGCGTCTGCTGCACCCTCTATAGAATTGCCCCTCCCCCATTTTATGTTGTCTCTCAATGTCCTTCCCACCAAAGTGCATCACCTCCCACTTCTATGCACTGCACCCCATCTTCCCCCTCTCTCCCCCTGACTCCCCCAAATTGTCAAAGTCCTTTTACTGTCCCACACTGTACTCGTTACAGTTTACAATTCTACCCGGTTTGGTGCCATCTCCAAACTTTGAAGTTGTCCCCTGCACAGCAAGATCTCAATCATTAATTAATATCTGGCAAAGCAAAATTCCTAACACTGACTCCTGGGAATCATGTTGGTGGGGGATGGGGGGGATCTGCTCTGAAGTTTGGAGTCAAACAGGGCACTAGCTGAACCGAATTAAATCCAATTGCTGTGACTTGCTCTTGTAACCACTGTGCTAATGTCATGAGCCCAGCCGGGTTTCTGGCTAATGGTAACACCCAGGAAGATGTCTCCTGGTTTCTGATCTCTCTGCCAAGGAGGAAACTTTCTCCTGTTGAGCCTGTCAATTCCCAAAACATTCAAGAAGTTCGACACCACCCAGTAACAAATCAGCTCCCACTTGATTGGCCCCACATTCACCAACGTCCACACCCTCCACCACCGATGCTCAGTAGCAGCAGTGCGTACCATTTCCAAGATGGGCTGGGAACTTCACCAAACATCTTCAGTCAGCACCTTCCAAACCCACAATCACTTTGATCCTATTAAGGCAGGAAATACTTGAGACACCACCCCCTGCAGGTTCCTCTCCAAGCCACTCACTATCCTGAGTTGAGGCTGTTTGTTCCTTTTGGTTACTATTTGGAATGATGTTGTAAGACTGAACGTGTCCTCAGGCTGTGGGATTTGGAGAATGATGCAGAAAAATAATTGAACAACTCTTCAAGACAGATACATTACTCAATGACAGCTGAAAATGTGTTGCTGGTTAAAGCACAGCAGGTTAGGCAGCATCTCGGGAATAGGAAATTCGACGTTTCGGGCATAAGCTCTTCATCAGGAATGAGGAGAGGGTGCCAGGCAGGCTAAGATAAAAGGTAGGGAGGAGGGACTTGGGGGAGGGGCGATGGAGATGAGATAGGTGGAAGGAGGTCAAGGTGAGGGTGATAGGCCGGAGTGGGGTGGGGGCGGAGAGGTCAGGAAGAAGATTGCAGGTTAGGAGGGCGGTGCTGAGTTGAGGGAACCGACTGAGACAAGGTGGGGGGAGGGGAAATGAGGAAACTGGAGAAACCTGAGTTCATTCCTTGTGGTTGGAGGGTTCCCAGGCGGAAGATGAGCCGCTCTTCCTCCAGCCGTCGTGTTGTTATGTTCTGCCGGTGGAGGAGTCCAAGGACCTGCATGTCCTCGGTGGAGTGGGAGGGAGAGTTAAAGTGTTGAGCCACGGGGTGGTTGGGTTGGTTGGTCGAATTTCCTATTCCTTGGATGCTGCCTAACCTGCTGTGCTTTAACCAGCAACACATTTTCAGCTGTGATCTCCAGCATCTGCAGTCCTCATTTATTACTCAATGACATACAGGGGGGAGTAAAAAGTGAGGTCTGCAGATGCTGGAGATCAGAGCTGAAAATGTGTTGCTGGTTAAAGCACAGCAGGTCAGGCAGCATCCAAGGAACAGGAAATTCGACGTTTCGGGCCAGAGCCCTTCATCAGGAATGAAGAGGAGAGGGTGCCAGGCAGGCTAAGTTAAAAGTTAGGGAGGAGGGACTTGGGGGAGGGGCGATGGAGATGTGATAGGTGGAAGGAGGTCAAGGTGAGGGTGATAGGCCGGAGTGGGGTGGGGGCGGAGAGGTCAGGAAGAAGAATGACATACAGACTGAGGAATATGGAATGAACTAATATAGTCAGGAACAAAATTACTGTACACTCTAGATTAACACAGAGAAGGCATTTTTCTAACTGCCGTTCACTACCTGCCCACTGCCAGATAACAGGTACATCCTGGTCACCTCCATCTTGTTCTGCCTGGGGTGTGAAAACCTTCATTTTGTCAGGTCACTTTTGTACAGGCAAGAGAACAGCTTTTCAAGGGCTCCCAGGGGAAATGTAGGTTCAAAGATTCCCTTATAACAAGAGGAACCAACATCCTCAGCTGGCCAAAGACTTCTCCCCATCTCTAATTCATGACAAAGGAGTGAAATGGATACTAGCATCTGTCGTTCTTAAAGAGGAGGATTCAGGCCAGACCATATGGACAGCAGATACATGGGAACACCACTCCCTGCAAGTTCCCCTCTGAGCCACTCACCATCCTGACTTGGAAATGATCACCGTTCCTTCAATGTCGCTGGGTCACAATCCTGGAACTCTCCCCCCACCAAGGGTATTGAGGGTCTACCAACAGCTTATGGGGGTTCAAGAGGGCAGCTCACTGCCACCTTTCCAAGGGAGCAATTAGGGAAGGGCATTAAACTCTGGTCAGACAATGATGCCCACCTCCCAAAAATGAATAAAAGAAAATCACTGGTGAACACCCCGACTTTTGAACTTGTGATGGAGGGAAGGTCATTGATGAAGCAACTGAAAATGATTGGACCCTGATGAACTCAGGGAAAATTGTACGCTTACACAAACACACACTGCATATTAACCTGAAGGTAATCCTGAATTAGTCCCTTTTTGATTCATATTTATGAAGCTTTTCTCCATTTAGAAAATAGTCTGTGCCTCTGTTCATCCTACCAAGTGCACAATCTCATATTTTCCCACATTGTATTCTATCAGCCATTTATCTGTCCACTCTCCCAGCCTGTCCCATTCCTTCTGCAGCCTCCCTGTTTCCTCAACACAGCCTGTCCCTCCACCTATCTCTGTGACATCCACAAGCTTAGCAACAATGCCCTCAGTTCCTTCCCCCAGATCGTTATTGTATAACGTCAATTGTTATGAATCAAGATTAGAGTGGTGCTGGAAAAGCACAGCAGGTCAGGCAGCATCCGAGGAGCAGGAAAAATCCACATTTCGGGCAAAACCCTTCATCAGAAAAATCAAAGTCAATTTTTCCCGCTCCTCGGATGCTGCCTGACCTGCTGTGCTTTTCCAGCACCACTCTAATCTTGACGCTAATCTCCAGTATCTGCAGTAACCACGTCTGCCTTATCAATGGTTATGATCCCAACACTGAGCCCTGTGGAACCCCACTCGTCACTGAGTACCACCCTGTAAAAGAGCCCTTTCTCACTGCTGTCTGCCTTCTGCCAGTCAGGCAATCCTCTATCCATGCCAGTACCTTGCCCCTAACACCATGGGCCTATATCTTATTTCGTAAACTCCTGTACAGAACCTTCTTAAAGCCCTTCAGGGAATCTAAATATGTTACATGTGCTGGCTCTGTTTTGTCTAACTTGCTCATTACATCCTCAAAGAATTCTATCGGATTTGTCAGGCATGACCTCCCTGAGATGAAGACCGTTCTTACCATGCACTCTGCAATCTCATCTGTAATAATGGACTCTCGCACCTTACCAATGACCGAGATCAGGCTAACCAGCCGATAGCTTCCTGTCTTCTGCCTCCTTCCATTCTTAAAGAAGGATGTTACATTAGCTATTTTCCAGTTCTCTGGAACCCTCCCTGACGACAGTGATTCCCGAAAGGTATTGTGGAAGCCATGGTCGAGTGGTATTATCACTGGACTGTTAATCCAGAGATCCTTGTAATGCTCCAGGGACCTGGGTTCAAATCACACCATGGGAAAAGATGGAATTTGAATTCAATGAATATTTGGAGTTAAGAATCTAATGACTCCTATAAATTCATTGCCAATTGTCGAAAAACCCATCTGGTTCACTGACATCCTTTCGGGAAGGAAGCTGCCATCCTTACCTGGTCTGGCCTACATGTGACTCCAGACCCACATAAAGTGGGTGACTCTTGAATGCCCTCTGGGCAATTAGGGATGGGCAATAAATGCTGCCCAGTCAGTGACACCGTCATCATCCTGTTAAAGACTAAAGAAAGAAAAGATCCCCACCAATACCCCGACTATCTCCTCAGCTATCTCCCACAGAGGGGCCAGGGTGTAGTTCATCTGCTTCAGGTGATTTATTCACCTTCAGACCTTTCACCTTCCCCAGCACCTTCTTGTTTCATTTGCAAATCATTGGAAATCTATGCCCCTCTCATTCTTGATCCTGTTCCGAGTGGGAACTGTTTCTCCCTCTCTCCTCCATCCAGCTCATGCTCAGGATTTCAAATCCAGCTCAATCAGATCTCCCTCTCAGCCTTCTTCTCTCCCAGAGAAAATAGACCCAACCTCTTCAATCTATCCACATTGCTGTCATTTCTTATCCCTGGAACCATTCTTGTAAATCACTCCTGCCCTTTCTCCGATGTGTTCCCATCTTTCCGATAATGTGGGGCCCACACCTGGACACAATACTCCAGCTGGGGTCAAACAAGGGGCTTGTACATGTTCAGCAACATCTCCTTTCTCTGGTACTCTGTGCCCGTGTTAATAATGCGGAGGACACTGTGTGCTTTATTCACTGCTCTCTCTACCTGTCCTGCCACCTTCAATGATCTGTGCACATATACCCCCAGTTCCCCCTGCTCCTGCTGCACCCCCTTTAGAATTGCGCCCCCCCCCATTTTATATTGACTCTCAATTTCCTTCCCACCGAAGTGCATCACTTCCCATTTCTCTGCACTGAACCTCATCAGCCTCCCCTCCTCCCCCAAATCCCACACTTATCAATGTGCTTTGGAGTTCTGAACTGTCCCCCTCACATTTTACAATTCTTCCTGGTTTGGTGCCATCTACAAACTTTGAATTTGTCCCCTGCACAGCAAGATCCCAATCATTACTAAAAATCAGTGGGCGGCAGGGTGGCACATTGATTAGCAATGCTGCCTCACAGCGCCAGAGACCCAGGTTCATTTCCCGAATCAGGCGATTGACTGTGTGGAGTTTGCACGTTCTCCCCGTGTCTGCGTGGGTTTCCTCCGGGTGCTCCGGTTTCCTCCCACAGTCCAAAGATGTGCAGGTCAGGTGAATTGGCCATGCTAAATTGCCCATAGTTTTAGGTAAGGACAAATGGAGGGGTATGGGTGGGTTGCGCTTTGGCGGGTCAGTATGGACTTGTTGGGCCGAAGGGCCTGTTTCCACACTGTAAGTAATCTAGTCTAATCTAATCAGGAAAAACAAGGATCCCAACATTGACCCCTGGAATTCTGTGGGTTCTTCTCCACAGTTTCATGTCACACCAGGCACCAGCTGAGCCCAATTCAATCCCTTCACTGTACAATCCCATCTCTGGAAGGACAGGAGCACACACCCTTGAAGATCAGGTGGATTCTGGGTGGGTGAGATAAGAGCAAGATATTTGTGGTTAAATATTAATTACTTCCCACACTAGGTGGGTGAGATAAGAGCAAGATATTTGTGGTTAAATATTAATTACTTCCCACACCATCAGGACAGAATTAATTGCTATTGAGTAATCAGATTGCATAACCTCAAACCCTGAAACCATGCTGCCCGGCTGGTCCAACTGGTCTCTGAGGAAAGGCACCACTGTACCACATTTACCTTAGTGTGACAACGTGACTCATTCTCTGTTGTTATAAATTAACACAACATTTCCCTTGGCAATCACTCCTCTCTATATCCAGCGGATGACCCCTCGGGCAAAAAATATCTCGTCCAACAGGAACCACAGAGAATTCCTGAAATGTTCACCACTCAAACGTGATTTCCTAATGCAATAGTTCCTACAAATCATTGCTTCATCCTGAGCACTCAGTCCTCTGACAGTACAGAGACCCACACAGGTCTATAACATTTCACCAGCTCCGAATACACTGAACATCCTTCTCAGACAAATGAATGAGATCTCTGCAAAGCTCTGAAACAGAATCCACAGCACAGACCTTCAGACAGTGTGGCACTCCCTCAGCACTGACCCTCGAACAATGCAGCACTCCCTCAGCACTGACCCTCTGACATTGCAGCACTTCCTCAGCACTGACCCTCTGACAGTGTGGCACTCCCTCAGCACTGCCCCTCTGACATTGCAACATTCCCTCAGCACTGACCCTCTGACTTTGCGACACTCCCTCAGCACTGACCCTCTGACAGTGCGGCACTCCCTCAGCACTGACCCTCTGACAGTGCGGCACTCCCTGAGCACTGACCCTCGAACAGTGCAGCATGCCCTCACGCAAAAGATTAAAAAAGGCTGACACCTAACAGCTAAATGAATGCTGAACTATCCAGACCCCAGGATCCAGTCTGAAAAGGAGGATTTACAGAGTGAGAGACTGAGAAGGACAGTTTTGGTTTGTGTGTGAGAGCATCTTTTTTACAAAAATGTACTTAATCCATTAAAAAAAATGACCGACACTGTATATGTCTGCATCCAGTTACTGAAACATTTCTGTTCAGTCTTTGCATGTGAAACAAAGATTGGAAATTGTAAGAAAAAAAAGCCAAAGTCTTCCTGAGTGATACAGGAGAATATTGACACCAGAACAGTTTGTTATACACAGACACAGTTAGTGAAGCATTCCTGTATCATCAACAACAAATGCTGGAGATCCCAGCGGGTCAGACAGTGCCCATGGAGAGGGAACAAGCTAACGTTTCGAGATTAGATGGCTCTTCATCAGAGCTGACGTGAAATGTGGAAGGGACAGGATTTATGCCATAGCTTGGTGGGGGTGTGGGGGTGGATAATGGGTGGAGAAAAGATGTTGATAATTCAGATAAAGTGATAGAAATGTGAGAATGGCAGAACAATGCTGTGTCTCCTGCCAGACTGGAAAGGACAGACACTAGGATGGGAGAGAGGACATGGTAACAAGCTCAAACAAAGGGAAGAAATGGTTCACAGTTTGAATGTTTTGAACTCAATAATAAGTCCAGAAGGCTGGAAAGTGCCAAGTCTGAAGATGAGATATTGTCCGTCCAGTTTGCGCTGTGATTCAGTGGAATACTGCAGCGTGCTGAGGACAGACATGTCGGCATGTGAGCAGGATGCTGTGGTAAAATGACCGGCTACAGGAAGATTTGGGTCTTGTTTGTAAACAGACCAGAGGTGTTCTGCAAAGCAGTCACCCAGGATGTATTTGGTGAAAAGTCATTTGGACTCAAACCGTTGCCTTGGTCTCTCTGCATGGATGCTGTCTGACCCAGTGTGAGTTCCAGCATTTGTTGTTATCAGTACAGGTTCCAGCATCTACAATAATTAGCTCTGACATTCCTGTATCGTCTTTGTGTGTGAAACAAACAGACATTGGGAATTTGTCAAACCATACCAAGGCATCTCTTGCATTTATATATATCTGAGGCACTGGGAGGATCGATAACTGAATGGGCCCCAGTTAACTTCAGCAGAGAGAGCTCAGACAGTAATATTTCACCATAGAACACATAGAACACACCAGATGGCCTCCTTCTATAGATACCGCAATTTCCCTTCCCACGTGGTTAAAGATTCCCTCCAACGCATCTCGTCCACATCCCGCACCTCCGCCCTCAGACCACACCCCTTCAAACGCAACAAGGACAGAACGCCCCTGGTGCTCACCTTCCACCCTACCAACCTTCGCATAAACCAAATCATCCGCCGACATTTCCGCCACCTCCAAAAAGACCCCACCACCAGGGATATATTTCCCTCCCCACCCCTTTCCGCCTTCCGCAAAGACTGTTCCCTCTGTGACTACCTGGTCAGGTCCACGCCCCCCTACGACTCACCCTCCCATCCTGGCACTTTCCCCTGCCACCGCAGGAACTGTAAAACCTGCGCCCACACCTCCTCCCTCACCTCTATCCAAGGGCCTAAAGGAGCCTTCCACATCCATCAAAGTTTTACCTGCACATCCACTAATATCATTTATTGTATCCGTTGCTCCCGATGCGGTCTCCTCTACATTGGGGAGACTGGGCGCCTCCTAGCAGAGCGCTTTAGGGAACATCTCCGAGATACCCGCACCAATCAACCACACCGCCCCGTGGCCCAACATTTCAACTCCCCCTCCCACTCTGCCGAGGACATGGAGGTCCTGGGCCTCCTTCACTGCTGCTCCCTCACCACCAGACGCCTGGAGGAAGAACGCCTCATCTTCCGCCTTGGAACACTTCAACCCCAGGGCATCAATGTGGACTTCAACAGCTTCCTCATTTCCCCTTCCCCCACCTCATCCTAGTTTCTAACTTCCAGCTCAGCACTGTCCCCATGACTTGTCCGGACTTGTCCAACCTGCCTATCTTCTTTTCCACCTATCCACTCCACCCTCTCCTCCCTGACCTATCACCTTCATCCCCTCCCCCACTCATCCATTGTACTCTATGCTACTCTCTCCCCACCCCACCCTCCACTAGCTAATCTCTCCATGCTTCCAGCTCACTGCCTTTATTCCTGATGAAGGGCTTTTGCCGAAACGTCGATTTCGCTGCTTGTTGGATGCTGCCTGAACTGTTGTGTTCTTCCAGCACCACTGATCCAGAATCTGGTTTCCAGCATCTGCAATCATTGTTTTTACCTAGTAATGTTTCCTCCCAGCCTGGGAACACTTCAGCGGTCAGGGACATTCGGCCTTGGATCTTCAGGTGACCATCATCCAAGGTGCACTTTGGTATACGCTACAACGCAGAGTGGCCGAGCAGAGGCTGATAGCCTCAACTGGAATGGCCTCAACCGGGACATTGGGTTTATGTTACAGTACACGGACCCCACCCCACACACACACACAGCCACACACACACACACACACACACACACACACACACACCTACGGGTGAATTTGCATTTGCACATACAGTTTATTTTGTTCAAAGCACATAATCTGTAGGCAGTCAGTCCATTGACATTTTATCAATTCCTACTTTGGAAATGGAACCAGTCTGACTCAACCAGTCTGGGATATGGACAGGCAGCAACCTCAGGCAGCATCCAAGGAATCCTGACAAAAAGCTTATGCTTGAAATGTCCACTCTCCTTCTCCTTGGATGCTGCCTGATCAGCTGTGCTTTTCCAGCACTACACTTTTCACTCTGATCTCTGGCAGCTTCACTTTCTCCTAACCTCTAACCACACAACTTTAATGCATTGTCTGAGCTAAGATGTCACCTTTTAAAACAAAAACATCATCCTGAAGTTATCACGCAATAAGACTTCAAAGAAATTCGGGGATTTACATGAATCGAAACCTGCAAACACATTCTAAGTGATTAAAGACTGAACAGCAATCTCGGTTTGCTCAATACATCGCATCAACTGTATGACACTTTGATCTTTTACCATAAACTCTGTGCCCTATGATCCTGCCTCACTAGCTACCTGATAAAGGAACAGCACTCCAAAAGCTTGCACATCCAAATAAACCTGTTGGACTATAACCTGGTGTTGTGTGATTTGTTCACCACAGTTGCACAACTTTAACAAAATGACATCAAATGCTCAGAGAGTCAGTACCAGCGGGATGGGCTGAACAGCCACCATTGCACCACAATACCTTTGTGATTTTGTGATTTGGTGCATTCCCCCCCTCCCCCAACTCTCCCTCAATCCCCAACCTTCCTGCCATAAGGACAAGTCTTGACCCTGGAAAACAACCTGCTGATTAAATCTGATTCTCGGAAAATTCCCAGTGTAATTCCAATTACCCTGAATCCCGGAGCTCCCTCTGTAATGTCACTGTGACTATCCCGTGTTCAGACACCACATGGAATACTGCCAGTCCCCACCACCTTCTCCAGGGGCCGTGAGGAACGTGAGATTAAAGCTGAACCCACACAGTGACAGCTACATTCCCCCAAGTCACTTATTGAAAAGTAAATGGAGGAGATTGTCAGGACTGGAGCTGGAGGATTCACTGTCTCTCTCTACTCCTGTAACAAATCAAAACCCTTCCTTTACTCCAGTGACCAGAATCTCCAATCCAATATCTTCTAAAAAGATCAATTCTAAATAAACATACTCACTATAGAGTCACAGAGTTGTACAGCATGGAAACAAACCCTTTGGTCAAACTGGTACATGAATTCCAGATATTTGATATAAACCTCATCCCATTTGCCAACACTCGGTCCACATCCCCCAAAATCCTTCTTATTCCTTCAAAGGATGCCTTTGAAGAGTTGTCATTGTACCAGCCTCCACCATCTCCTCTGGCAGCTTGTTCCATATGCACACCACCCTCTGTGCGAAACATGGGCCCGTCAAGTCCCTTTTATATCTTTCCCCACTCACCTTAAACCCATGCCCACTAGTTTTGGACACCCTACCCTCGGTAAAAGACCTTCGCTGTTCACCCTATCCATGCTTCTCATGATTTTATAAACCTCTATAAGGTTTATAGGTTGATGCTCCAGGGAAAATAGCCCCAGCCTATTCACCCTCTCCCTATAGCTCGAACCATCCAAGCCTGGCCCCATCCTTTTAAATCTTCTCTGAATTCTTTCAAATTTCACAATATCCTTCCTACAGCAGGGAGACCAGAATTGAATGCAATATTCCAAACGTGGCCTCATCAATGTTCCATACAGCCTTAACACGACCTCCCAACTCCTATATTCAAGGCTCTGACCAAAGCTTATTATCAAAGTCTAACATTAACTGAAGATGCAATAACTGTTTATCACAAAGTCAAGTAACGTACACATCTAAATAGCGATCCCTCTCAACATCCCCAAAACACACCAACATAATCTCAATCAAAACCGAAAGAACTGGTGATGCTGTAAATCAGAAACAAAAACAGGAGTTGCTGGAAAAACTCAGCAGGTCTGACAGCATCTGTGGAGAGATATAAAAAGAGTTAGCACTTCTGAGGAAGGGTCACTGGACCTGAACTGTTAGCTCTGATTTCTCTCCACAGTGTTGCCAGACCTGCTGAGATTTTCCAACAATTTTCTGTGGAAAAAGTGAGGACTGCAGATGCTGGAGATCAGAGCTGAAAAATGTGTTGCTGGAAAAGTGCAGCAGGTCAGGCAGCATCAAAGGAGCAGGAGAATTGACATTTCGGGCATAAGCCTTCCTGAAGAAGGGCTTATGTCCGAAACGTCGATTCTCCTGCTCCTTGGATGCTGCCTGACCTGCTGCACTTTTCCAGCAACACATTTTTCAGCAACAATTTTCTCTTTTTCTCTTTCACACAATCTCACTCTTCGTGAAATCAGAAAAACCAATATTCTCTGCAGAGACTGTATTTGTGAAAGTAAGAACACTCCAGCCAATGGGTCATTCTTGAAGATAGAAAGATGAAGCATAAAACATTTCAAAGTTTGCCACCTCTGTATTCTTACACATGTGGCTATCACTGATCACACACACACAGGGCTGTCCCCATAAATATCAGTTTGTTCAGGGAAATACAATCGAGAAGTTTATTCGATCACTCTGTCAGAAAGGTTTCATCCTGAACTCAACAAGTGGGTTGTTTCTTTCACCAACTATGGGAGTGATAAAATGAGTATCCCTTCCTCACAGGCTTTAGGTCCCTCAGCTAATTACATACACAAAGCACTCTCTCCATCCAGTTACAGTACAAACAGCCACAGTACGGTGTACAGCACAGCGAGCAGTGAACACAAGTCATGTCATTTCATGGGAGTTTGGTTTCTAGAAAAGCAGTGCCTGCGACCTTGAAAGAAACCACTCGAGGTGTTCCTACAAAATGTAAAATATTTTCCACAATCCTCTAAAATGCAAGTTTTCAAATAGGCATTAAATCACCAGTGTCCGCATATTAAATGGGAACACCATTCATGGCAAGATCCCTGTGAAACCACTTTTCATTCTGACTTGGAAATATATCGCCGGTCCTTCAGTGTCGTTGGGTCAAAATGTGTGTGTGTGTGTGTGTGTGTGTGTGTAGGTGTCCACATTTGTACATGTATATTTGTGAAAACGCAGACCTTTACATTCCATGTTGATGTTTGGTTCAGTTCACGTCTATATTTGTACATACAGCAAACAGAAAGTGAAAATTATTGGGAAGCCACAGGATTGGGAAGCTTTTGAAAACCAGCAGAGGATAAGTCAAAAAGCAATAAGGAAAGAGAAGATGAAATCTGAGAGTAAGCTAGCTCGTTATATAAAAGGAGATTGGAACAAGTTTTTTGTAAATACATAAAGTAAGAGACACAGAAGAGTGGACATTGAATTGTTGGAAAATGAGGATGGAGAAGTCATAATGGGGAACAAATAAACAGAGAGGGAACTGAACAGATGCTTTGCGTCAGTTTTCATGGTGGAAGATACCAACAGCATATTCGATCATTTACGGTCACTGTCCCCCAAGGGTTCCTTCACCTTAATCTCCCTAATCCAGTCTGCCTCATGACACATCACTGAATCCAGAACTGTCTGTTCCCTTTTAGGATCTGCCACAGGTTGCTAAAAAAAAATCCTAGACTTTCCACAAATTCCTTTTCTTTGGATCTGTGACTAAACTGAATCTCTCAATCCATTTGCCTTTTGAAGTCCTCCATGATTATTAGAATAATGCCTTTCTTACATGCCTTTTCTCTTTCCTGATTTATTTTGTTGCCCTCCACACTGACTACTGCCAGGAGCCCTTTACACAGCACCCACCTGGGTTATTTTTCCTTTGTGATTCCTCAACTATCCTCACACAGATTCTACGTATTCCGAATCCGAGAATGCAGCTAACCCGAGAATGCAACTTTTAAAAGAAGGGTTTTGTGATTTACACATGAAAGAAGTGAGACTATCACTGTATTCTAACAGATGAAAGGCTTAACAGACAATCAATTTTTCAATGTATAATTTCAGTTACATCACACTGCAAATTTTTGCTATAAATTCTGTGTTACGATCGAGCCCTCCACAATCACCTAATAAAAGAGCGTCTCTCTGAAAGCTAGTGTGCTTCTAATTAAACCTGTTGGACTATAACCTGGTGTTGTGTGATTTTTAACTTAAACTCTGGCCCTGTCACTCTCCCTCTGTCTATTTCTGTCTGTGTCTCTATATCTCTCTCACTGTCTGTGTCTCTGTCACTCTCACTGTTTCAGCCTCTCCCTTTCTGGGTCTGTCCCTCTCTCTGTGCCCCTGTTAATAAAACTGGGGACACTGTGTGCTTTATTCACTGCTCTCTCTCCCTGTCCTGCCACCTTCAATTATCTGTGCACATATAACGCCCAACTCTCCATGCCTCTGCTGCACCCCCTTTAGAATTGCACCCCCCACCATTTTATGTTGTCTCTCAATGTCCTTTCCACCAAAGTGCATCACCTCCCACTTCTCTGCACTGATCCGCATCTGCCCCCTCTTTCACCCTACTCCCCCAAATTGTCAAAGTCCTTTTACAGTCCTGCACTGCACCTGTCACAGTTTACAATTCTACCTGGTTTGGTGCCATCTCCAAACTTTGAACTTGTCCCCTGCACAGCAAGATCCCAATCATTAATAAATATCTGGCAAGGCAAAATTCCTAACACTGACTCCTGGGAATCATGTTGTTGGGGGAAGGGGGGGGATCCGCTCTGCAGTTTGGAGTCACACAGGGCACACACTGAACCTCATTAAATCCAATTGTTATACAATGCTATGTCTGGAAGGAGTGGAGCATACACACTTGGCATTAAAGTGGATTCTGGGAGGGTGAGATAAGGAGCAAGATATTTGTGGTTTGTCATTAATTACACACCATGCCACCAGGAGAGAACGAACATGAGCTTCCTGCTATTGAGCAAACAGACTGAACAAGCTCAGACCCTGAAACCATGCTGCCCGGCTGGTTAAAGTGGTCCCACTTTTATCTATTTACCAACTAACTTGGTGAGATAATTAACAGCTTCTTCACAATTCCCTTTTAAAAGGGGCACATCAGGAAAGATTGTGGAAACATCCTGATGTCAAATCTAGTGTCTGTTTTCAAAATAATTTAGGAGACTGGTGAGACTAACATTTCTTGTAGATGGTGGAGAGGTTTTGGGGAGTCAGCAGTATTCCTGCCTCTGACATGCTCTTGTAGCCTCGGTGTATATGTTGTGAATATAGTTGAGTTTCTGGTCAATGGTAACCCCAGGATGTTGGGTTCCTTGTTTCTGATCTCTCTACCAAGGAGGAAACTTTCTTCTATTGACCCTGTCAATGTCCAAAACATTCAAGAAACACAATACCATCCAGGGACAAAACAGCACCCGCTTGATTGACCCCACATTCACCAACGTCCACTCCCTCCACCACCGATGCTCAGTAGCAGCAGTGCGTACCATTTCCAAGTTGGGCTGGGAAATTCACCAAACATCCTCAGACAGCACCTTCCAAACCCACAGTCACTTTGATCCTAAAAGGACAAGGGCAGGAGATACATGAGACAACACCACCTGCAGGTTCCTCTCCAAGCCACTCACTATCCTGAGGTGAAGCTGTTTGTCCCTTTTGGTAACTATTTGGAATGATGTCGTCAGACTGAATGTGTCCTCAGGCTGTGGGATTTGGAGAATGATGTAGAAAAATAATTGAACAACTCTTAAAGACAGATACATTACGCAATGACATACAGACCAAGGAATATGGAATGAATTAATATAGTCAGGAACAAAATTACTGTACACTCTAGATTAACATAGAGAAGGCATTTTTCTAACTGCCATTCACTACCTGCCCACTGCCAGATAACAGGTACATCCTGGTCACCTCCATCCTGTTCTGCCTGGGGTGTGAAAACCTTCATTTTGTCAGGTCACTTTTGTACAGGCAAGAGAGCAGCTTTTCAAGGGCTCCCAGGGGAAATGTAGGTTCAAAGCTTCCCTTATAACAGGAGGAACCAACATCCTCAGCTGGCCAAAGACATCTCCCCATCTCTAATTCATGACAAAGGAGTGAAATGGATACTAGCATCTGTGTTTCTTAAAGAGGAGGATTCAGGCCAGACCATATGGACAGCAGATACATGGGAACACCACTCCCTGCAAGTTCCCCTCTGAGCCACTCACCATCCTGACTTGGAAATGATCACCGTTCCTTCAATGTCGCTGGGTCACAATCCTGGAACTCTCCCCCCACCAAGGGTATTGAGGGTTCAAGGTTTGTGCGAAGATTTGTAGCTCGGGTGCTTGTTGTTGTGGTTCTGTTCGCCGAGCTGGAAGTTTTTGTTGCAAACGTTTCGTCCCCTGGCTAGGAGACATCTTCAGTGCTCTGGAGCCTCCTGTGAAGCACTTCTTTGATGTTTCTTCCGGTATTTATAGTGTTCTGTCCTTGCCGCTTCCGGGTGTCAGTTTCAGCTGTCCGCTGTAGTGGTTGGTATATTGGGTTCAGGTCGATGTGTTTGTTGATGGAGTTTGTGGATGAATGCCATGCCTCTAGGAATTCCCTGGTTGTTCTCTGTCTGGCTTGCCCTATGATAGTAGTGTTTTCCCAGTCGAATTCATGTTGCTTGTTGTCTGAGTGTGTGGCTACTAGGGATAGCTGGTCATGTCGTTTCGTGGCTAGTTGATGTTCATGTATGTGGATTGTTAGCTGTCTTCCTGTTTGTCCTATATAGTGTTTTGTGCAGTCCTTGCATGGTATTTTGTAAACTACATTAGTTTTGCTCATGTTGGGTATTGGCTCCTTTGTTCTCGTAAGTTTTTTTCTGAGCGTGGCTGTTGGTTTGTGTGCCGTTATGAGTCCTAAGGGTCGCAGTAGTCTGACTGTCAGTTCTGAAACGCTCCTGATGTATGGTAGTGTGGCTAGTCCTTTTGGTTGTGGCATGTCCTCGTTCCGTGGTCTATCTCTTAGGCATCTGTTGATAAAGTTGCGCGGATATCCGTTTTTGGCGAATACCTTGTATAGGTGTTCCTCTTCCTCTTTTCACAGTTCTGGTGTACTACTTTTGAATAGTGTCCTGATGCAGCTTCGTTTGTGTGTGTTGGGGTGGTTACTTTCATAGTTTAGGACTTGGTCTGTGTGTGTTGTTTTCCTGTGTACCCTTGTGGTGAATTCTCTGTACGGTGTTCTCTGTACTATCACGTCTAGGAATGGGAGTTGGCTATCCTTTTCTTCTTCTCTCGTGAATCGGATTCCTGTGAGTGTGGCGTTGATGATCCAGTGTGTTTTTTCTATTTCCGTGTTTTTGATGATTACAAACGTGTCATCAACATATCTGACCCAGAGTTTGGGTTGAATTTGTGGTAGGGCTGTTTGTTCTAACCTTTGCATAACTGCCTCTGCTATGAGTCCCGAGATTGGTGATCCCATGGGTGTTCCGTTGATTTGTTCGTATATCTGATTGTTGAATGTAAAGTGTGTAGTGAGGCACAAGTCCAGTAGTTTAAGTATGCCGTCTTTGTTGATAGGTTCCGCCTCCTGTTTTCTGTTCTGTATGTCCAGTAGGTTGGCTATTGGTTCTCTGGCTAGGGTCTTGTCAATCGAAGTGAACAGTGCCGTCACGTCGAATGAGATCATGGTTTCTTCTTTGTCTATGTGTGTATTCCTGATAGCATCCAAGAATTCCTGTGTTGATTGTATGGCGTGTTTGGATCCGCTGACCAGGTGTTTCAGTTTCTGTTGTAGTTCTTTGGCCAGTTTGTATGCTGGTGTCCCTGGTAGTGATACTATGGGTCTGAGTGGGATGTCTGGTTTGTGTACTTTGGGTAGTCCATAGAATCTGGGGGTGTTGTTACTTTCCGGTTTCATTCTTCGTAGGTCAGCTTTGGTTATCTGTCCATTTTTTTGTAGATTCCTTAGTGTGTTATTTATTCTATTGGTGAGTTGTGGTGTGGGGTCAGAATCCTTCATTTGGTAGGTGTTGGTGTCTGCTAGTAGGTGTTGTGCTTTTTTGATGTAATCTGATTTATCTAGGATGACCGTCATTCTGCCTTTATCTGCTGGTAGTATGATTATGTTCTTATCATTTCTTAGTGCTTTCAGTGCTTCCCTCTCCTTGGTGTTGAGGTTATGTGTTTGTCTTTTTCTTATCATCATAGGTACGACCGTTTGTCTCACTGTTTGTTGTGTCTCTTCAGTCAGTCCATTGTTCCTGAGTATGCATTCTAGTGCTGCTAGGAAGTCTGCTGTCTTGGCATCCCTGTGGTTGTAGTTGAGTCCCTTGGACAGTATAGTTCTTTGCATGTCTGTGAGCTGTCTGTGGGAGAGGTTTTTAACCCAGGTGTGTGTTGTAGTGTCCTCTTTTTTGTGTGTTAGTTTGGCCAGTTTTTCTTTCAGTGCCGTTTTTTTTGAGACATGTTGTCCTGTTCTGTCCTATAGTGACAGCCTGTTCTATGGTCCGGGTCCATTCATGATTAGTGGCCTTTGAAATTAACAACTTTTGGCGCGCAATTTCTTGTTTGTATTTGTGCAGTCGGTTGTGAGCATCTGTGATCATTACCTGGATCATCCTGAGTCCGTTCTGCTTGGCTGTTTCCCTGGCGTGTGGATTATTGACTGGTGGTCTGTACCTGACACATTGTGGAAGGATTTGATTCTTTCGGCATTCGTGTAGGAACCGGAGTTGTTCATATGTGGCGCTTAGGTGGTTAGCGCAGGATTCCCATTTCCTGGCTTGTCTCAGCGTCTCTCGCCCGTAAGTGTTCAAGGTTTGTGCGAAGATTTGTAGCTCGGGTGCTCGTTGTTGTGGTTCTGTTCGCCGAGCTGGAAGTTTTTGTTGCAAACGTTTCGTCCCCTGGCTAGGAGACATCATCAGTGCTCTGGAGCCTCCTGCGAAGCTCTTCTTTGATGTTTCTACCAACAGCTTATGGGGGTTCAAGAGGGCAGCTCACCACCACCTTTCCAAGGGAGCAATTAGGGAAGGGCATTAAATGTTGGTCAGACAATGATGCCCACCTCCCACAAATGAATAAATGAAAATCACTGGTGAACACCCCGACTTTTGACCTTGTGATGGAGGGAAGGTCATTGATGAAGCAACTGAAAATGATTGGACCCTGATGAACTCAGGGAAAATTGTACGCTTACACAAACACACACTGCATATTAACCTGAAGGTAATCCTGAATTAGTCCCTTTTTGATTCATATTTATGAAGCTTTTCTCCATTTAGAAAATAGTCTGTGCCTCTGTTCATCCTACCAAGTGCGCAACCTCACATTTTCCCACATTGTATTCTATCAGCCATTTATCTGCCCACTCTCCCAGCCTGTCCCATTCCTTCTGCAGACTCCCTGCTTCCTCAACACAGCCTGTCCCTCCACCTATCTCTGTGACATCCACAAGCTTAGCAACAATGCCCACAGTTCCTTCCTCCAGATCGTTATTGTATAACGTCAATTGTTATGAGTCGAGATTAGGGTGGTGCTGGAAAAGCACAGCAGGTCAGGCAGCATCTGAGGAGCAGGAAAAATTGACATTTCGGGCAAAAGCCCTTCACCAGAAAAAATCAAAGTCAATTTTTCCTGTTCCTCGGATGCTGCCTGATCTGCTGTGCTTTTCCAGCACCACTCTAATCTTGACGCTAATCTCCAGTATCTGCAGTCACCACTTCTGCCTTATCAATGGTTATGATCCCAACACTGAGCCCTGTGGAACCCCACTCATCACTGAGTACCATCCTGTAAAAGAGCCCTTTCTCACTGCTGTCTGCCTTCTGCCAGTCAGGCAATCCTCTATCCATGCCAGTACCTTGCCCCTAACACCATGGGCCTACATCTTATTTAGTAAACTCCTGTACAGCACCTTCTCAAAGCCCTTCAGGGAATCTAAATATGTTACATGTGCTGGCTCTGTTTTGTCCAACTTGCTCATTACATCCTCAAAGAATTCTATCGGATTTGTCAGGCATGACCTCCCCGAGATGAAGACCGTTCTTACCATGCACTCTGCAATCTCATCTGTAATAATGGACTCTAACACCTTACCAATGACCGAGATCAGGCTAACCAGCCGATAGCTTCCTGTCTTCTGCCTCCTTCCCATCTTAAAGAAGGATGTTACATTAGCTATTTTCCAGTTCTCTGGAAACCTCCCTGACAACAGTGATTCCCAAAAGGGATTGTGGAAGCCATGGTATTATCACTGGACTGTTAATCCAGAGATCCTTGCAATGTTCCAGGAACCCAGGTTCAAATCACACCATGGGAAAAGATGGAATTTGAATTCAATGAATATTTGGAGTTAAGAATCTAATGACTCCTATAAATTCATTGCCAATTGTCGGAAAAACCCATCTTATCCCTGGAACCATTCTTGTAAATCACTCCTGCCCTTTCTCCGATGTGTTCCCATCTTTCCGATAATGTGGGGTCCACACCTGGACACAATACTCCAGCTGGGGTCAAACAAGGGCCTTGTACATGTTCAGCAACACCTCCTTTCTCTTGTACTCTGTGCCTGTGTTAGTAATGTGGAGGACACTGTGTGCTTTATTCACTGCTCTCTCTACCTGTCCTGCCACCTTCAATGATCTGTTCACATATACCCCCAGTTCCCCCTGCTCCTGCTGCACCCCATTTAGAATTACGCCCCCCCCCATTTTATATTGACTCTATTTCCTTCCCACCGAAGTGCATCACTTCCCATTTCTCTGCCCTGAACCTCATCCACCTCCCCTCCTCCCCCAAATCCCACACTTATCAATGTGCTTTGGAGTTCTGAACTGTCCCCCTCACATTTTACAATTCTTCCTGGTTTGGTGCCATCTACAAACTTTGAATTTGTCCCCTGCACAGCAAGATCCCAATCATTACTAAATATCAGGAAAAACAAGGATCCCAACACTAATCCCTGGAATTCTGGGGGTTCTTCTCCACAGTTTCATGTCCCACCAGGCACCAGCTGAGCCCAATTCATTCCCTTCACCGTACAATCCCATCTCTGGAAGGACAGGAGCACACACCCTTGAGGATCAGGTGGATTCTGGGTGGGTGAGATAAGAGCAAGGTATTTGTGGTTGAATATTAATTACTTCCCACACCATCTGGGCAGAATTAATGTGAGCGTCCTGCTATTGAGCAAACAGATTTTTTTTAATTTCAAAATATACTTTATTCATAGATATAAATCTTTGGTACCTGTACAATTTGTCATGTCGTTCATAGATATATACATTGCATGTCTGAACATTACAAAGAACAGATTGAATTAATCGAATTTACAGTTTTCCTATCTACATTTCCCTTTATTAACCATCCAGTCTCTTATTATTTAGCTGTGGCTTCAGCGGAACCCACCTAGTGAGTGGGTGCCCTGTTATATGATAGCAAAGGAACCTTCTTTAATCCCCAGTTTATGGGTTACCATTGTCCATTTGACTGTCCTGTCTCTGGGGTAGCTGTCTGCATCCCCCATGGTGACCACGAACTGCTGGACCTTCGCTGGGCTGAGGTAGCTATCCAGCTCCTCACTGGGGTCATTTACCCGCTCTGGTGTCATTGAGCCAAGGCAAGGGTCCGCACCGTCCAGTTCTGTGTCTGACAATGAGACTGTCAGAGGATCACAGCGTTCAGTTACCTGTAGTTGTGGGGCAGTGGGTACCCCCTGGTTCTCCCTGGGTGGAGGGTGGACTTCGGGGAGTCTGTTGTTTCCTGGTTGGGAGGAAATGCCCTCCTCTTTATCTATGGTGCTTTGTCTCTTCTTCTGGTGGTGGTGACCTTCTTTGCGCCCGTCTTCCCCTTCCGAAGCGCGGCCTTCTCTCCCTCGTGCAGCTGTCTTTTCCCCCTTTGCTGGGAGGCTTTGGGGGCCTGGCAGGATTTTCTCTTCCTGTTTACTGTCTAGATGATTATAAATCCTCTCTCGTGTAGCCCTTTCCAACACTTTACCCACAACATTAATATGGCATCACTGGTCTACAATTACCAGGGTTATCTCTGTTCCCCATGTTGAACAAGGGAACAACATTTGCTATCCTTCAGTCTTCTGGCACTATTCCTGTAGACAATGACAAAATAAAGATCAAAGTCAAAGGCTTGGCAATCTCCTCCATGGCTTCTCAGAAAATCCTAGGATAAATCCCATCCGGCCCAAGGGACCTATCTAATATTACACTTTCCAGAATTGCTAACAACTCCTCCTTGTGAACCTCAATCCCATCTAGTCTGGTAGCCTGTATCTCAGTATTCTCCTCAACAACATTGTCTTTTTCGACTGTGAATACTGACAAAAAATATTCATTTAGCACTTCCCCTATCTCCTCTGATACCATGTACAACTTCCCACTACGATCCATGATTGACCCTAATCTTACTCTAGTCATTCTTTTATTCCTGATATACCTACACAAAGACTTTGGGTTTTCCTTGACCCTATCCGCCAACAATTTATCATGTCCCCTCCTTGCTCTTCTTAACTCTCAAGCACCCGAACTGAGCCAACACCTCTCATCCTAACATAAGTCTTCTTCTTTCTCTTGACAACAGATTCAACTTCCAGAGTAAAACATGGTTCCCATGCTTCTGGATCAGTGGTGCTGGAAGAGCACAGCAGTTCAGGCAGCATCCAACGAGCAGCAAAATCGACGTATCGGGCAAAAGACCTTCATCAGGAATAAATCAGGATTTATTCCTGATGAAGGGCTTTTGCCCAAAACGTCGATTTCGCTGCTCGTTGGATGCTGCCTGAACTGCTGTGCTCTTCCAGCACCACTGATCCAGAATCTGGTTTCCAGCATCTGCAGTCATTGTTTTTACCTTGATGGTTCCCATGCTTGACAACTTCCTCCCTGCCTGACCGGTACATACTTACCAAGGACACCTAGTAGCTGTTCCTTGAGAAAGCTCCGCATTTCCTGCCTGGGAGCAGTGGGAGACAGAGCGGAGGTAACGTTGGAGACAAGGAGGTTGCCGGGAAGCGACTAAACCCAAGATACTCCGCATGTAATATCTCCCTCTCGCCCACCCTCCTGTAACCACAAGAGAAAAGGATTCTGTAAGGTCAGGATTTTTTAAATCTTTCTTTCTTTCTTTCATATATTCAAGTGCATAATTTGGTTTTAGTTTGTTGATTAAAAAGCTAAGGCCTACAATGGCAGGGACCTCAGACCCATGGTATATGCCTCCTGCCTGACGTGGGAGCTCAGGGAAAGGCTGACATCCCTGACTCTTAGAAGTGTGTCCCGCTGCAGCTCTTGTTTGACCGCATGATGGCTCTGGAGCTGCAGATGGACTCACTGTGGAGCATACATGATGCTGAGGAGGTCGTGGATAACACGTTTAGTGAACTGGTCACACCGCAGGTTAGAGTTGCTGAAGGTGACCAAAAGAAAGAGAAAGAGTAGGAAGGCAGTGCAGGTGTTCCCTACGGTCATCTCCCTCCAAAACAGATATATGGATTTGGGTACTGTTGGGGGAGATTGCTCACTAGGGAAGGGCAGCAGTTGCCAGGATCATGGCACCGTGGCGGGCACTGCTGTTCAGAAGGGTGGTAAAAAGACTCATAGTGCCATAGTCATAGGGGATCCTATTGTGAGGGGTGTAGATAGGTGGTTCTGTGGCCGTAAACGAGACTCCTGGATGGTATGTTCCAGGTGTTCGGGTCAGGGATGTCATCGATTGGCTGCAGAGCATTCTGAAAGAGGAGGGTGAACAGTCAGTTGTCGTGGTGTATAGGCACTAATGATATAAGTAAAAAATGAGATGAGGTCCTGAAAGCAGAATTCAGTGAGCTAGGAGAGAAGTTAAAGAGGAGGACCTCAAAAGTAGTGATCTCAGGATTACTACCAATGCCACGTGCTCACCAGGGTAGAAATGAAAGAATAGGCAGGATGAACACGTGGCTTGAGGG
This sequence comes from Hemiscyllium ocellatum, assembly GCF_020745735.1. Classification (NCBI taxonomy): domain Eukaryota; kingdom Metazoa; phylum Chordata; class Chondrichthyes; order Orectolobiformes; family Hemiscylliidae; genus Hemiscyllium; species Hemiscyllium ocellatum. The sequence continues at coordinate 2,853,530 of NC_083435.1, forward strand.
ATGGTGTAGGAGGAAGGGTTCAGATTTGTGGGACATTGGGACCAGTTCTGGGGCAGGTGGGATGGTTACAAATTGGACAGTCTACATCTGAACCAGACTGGAACTAATGTCCTTGGCTGAGTTTTTGCTCCTGCTGTTGGGGAGGATTTAAACTAATGTGGCAGGGGGCTGGGAAGCAGAAGAGAAGACAAGTAGACAGTGAGGTGGAAACTGGAGACTGTAGGATCATGAAGTTAGCATTGCTGGTCAGGGATGATATCATGGCTGTGCTAAAGGAAGACACTATGGAGGGTGTGAGAAGTGAGGTCTTATGGGTGGAGCTGAGAAATAAGAAGGATGCAGTTACATTGTTGGTGCTGTACTACAGGCCTCCCAACAGTGAGGGTGAGGTAGAAGAACAAATAGGTAAACAGATTATGGAAAGATGTAGAGGTAACAGGGGAGTGGTGATTGGAGATTTTAATTTTCCCAACATTGACTGGGGTACACTTAGTGTCGGAGGTCTGGATGGGGCAGAATTTGTAAGGAACATCTACGAAAGTATTTGAGAGCAGTATGTCAATAGTCCGACAAGGGAAGGGGCCATATTGGACCTGGTGTTGGGGAATGAGCCAGGCCAAGTGGTAGGTGTTGCAGTGGGGGATTTCTTTGGGAACAATGACCACAATTCTGTGCGTTTTAGAATACTCATAGACAAAAGATGAGTGTGGTGCTAAACTGAGCCAAGGCCAATTATATCAAAATTAAGCAGGTGCTGGGAAATGTGGATTCGACACGGCTATTTGAAGGAAAGCCCACATTTGATATGTGGGAGACGTTCAAAGATAGGTTGAAGATAGTGCAGGATAGGCATGTCCCTTTGGAAACAAGAGATAGGAAACACAAGATTCGTAAACCGTGGATGACAGGAGAAATCATGAAACTAGCCAAGAGGAAAAGGGAAGCATACAGAAGGTCCAAGTACCTAAGAACAGAACATGCCTTGGAAGAATACCGGGAGAGTAGGACCAGTCTTAAATGAGGAATCAAGGGGTCATGAAATAACTTTAGTGAGCAGAATTAAGGATAATCCAAAGGCCTTTTATTCTTATATGAGAAGCATGAGGGTAATGAGAGAAAGGGTTGATCTGCTAAAGGATAAAGAAGGAAGGTTGTGTGTCGAACCTGAGAAAATGGGTGAGATTTTCAATGATTACGTTATATCAGTGTTCACTGAGGTACGGGAGATGATGAATGCTGAGATTAGAGATAGATGTTTGTTTACTCTGGATCACGTTGGCTTAAGGAGGGACGATGTGTTGGGTAGTCTAAAGCATTTTAGCCGGACAAATCCCCAGGCCAGATGGGATCTATCCCAGGTTTCTGAGGGAGGGAAGAGAAGAAATAACTGGGGCCCAAATAGATATCTTTGTAACATGCCTAAACACAGATTAGGTGCTGGAAGACTGCAGAGTTGCTCATGTTGTCCCTCTGTACAAGAAGGGTATAGGTATATTCCAGGTAACTACAGACCAGTGAGCCTGACGTCAGTGGTGGGAAAGTTGCTGGTGAAGTACTGAGGGATAAAATCCAATTACATTTGGAAAAGAATGAGCTTATCAGTGATAGGCAAGTTGATGAGTAGAGAGTTTTGGGAGTTCAGGTCCATTGCACCCTGAAGGTGGCTGCACAGGTGGATAGAGTGGTCAAACAGGGCATATGGTATGCTTGCCTTCATCAGACAGGGTATTGAGTATAAGAGCTGGCAAGTCATGTTAAAATTGTACAAGACGTTGGTTCGGCCGCAGTTAGAATACTGTATAAGTTCTGGTCACCACATTACCAAAAGGATGTGGACGCTTTGGAGAGGGTACAGAGACGGTTTACGAGGATGTTGCCTGATATGGAAGGTGAAAGCTATGAAGAGAGGTTGAGTAGATTAGGATTGTTTTCATTAGAAAAAAGGAGATTGAAGGGGTACCTGATTGGGATCTATAAAATCATGAAGGGTATAGACAGAGTGGATAGAGATCAGCTTTTTCCCAGGGTGAAGGATTCAATAATGAGAGGTCACATGTTCAAGGTGAGAGGTGAACAGTTTCAGGGAAATATACGCAGAAAATACTTTACACAAAGGTGAAAGGTGTCTGGAACACGTTGCCAGCAGAGGTAGGAGAGGCAGGTATGGGAGATTCATTTAAGATGCATTTGGACAGATGCATGAGTAGGTGGTGAGCAGAGGGATACAGATGATTAGGAATTGGGCGATAGGCTTAGGCAGTGGATTTGGATCAGCTCAGGCTTGGAGGACCGAAGAGGCCATTCCTGGGCTGTAAATTTTCTTTATTCCTTTTGTTCTGTATTTAAACCGTACCCATCCTCTGCAGTTTCCTTCCCCATCCTATGCATTCTAAATCTTGCCTAAGTGATCGTAATTGCCTTTCCCCCAACGATAACACTTGGCCTGGGTGAAATGGACACAGAAGACCGAAAAGCCATTTCCCCGGAACAGCACGTTTAATTGCAATCGCTTAAAACAATTAGTAGATTTTCTGGGACAGAGAGAAAAGGAGAGAAAGGAAGAAATGAGGTTGTCAGTTTCTCATCTCTGGCTGACCACATCTACTAAGGGAAAAAGAGGAGTCAGTGTGGAAAAGTAGAGAGGCCAAGGAGAATGGGGAGAAAGTTGAAAAGGACAATAGGGGAGAGAGATAAAATTGGACTGTGATAAGATCGTGGTCTCTAATGTAACCAGGCTCAAACATGATAATGATAAAGAGACCCAGACCCAAGACTGGGAGGGCTGGTATCAATGGTACACTGTAAGGCAGGGCTATGGCCAAGATCAATGACTCTCCACACTTCCTCCCCCAGACCCAAGCACCCTTAGTGTTCCTGTTGCAAAACACAACACATGGCACAGTGGCTCAGTGGTTAGCACTGCTGCCTCACAGCCAGGGACCCAGGTTCGATTCCAGCCTTGGGTGACTGTCTACGTGGAGTTTGCACATTCTCCCTGTATCTGTGTGGGTTTGCTCTGGGTACTCCGGTTTCTATCCAAAGGTGTGCTGGTCTGGTGAATTGGCCACGTTAAATTGCCCACAGTGTTAGGTGCATTAGTTAGTGGTGAATATAAGGTAGGGGAATGGGTCTGGGTAGGTTACTCTTCCATGGGTCTGTGTGAACTTGTTGGGAGTAGGGCCTGTTTCCATACTGAAGGGAATGTAATCTAACATCTGCTCCAAAGGGGCAGGCAGAAGTGGACCGGTCCATCAGCTCCCTATGTACACATTTCCTGGTCCAGACAGCCAGACCATCCATGTCTACTGGACCTGGATACCCTCCGAGTTATGCGGTATAGTCGCAATAATGCCCAGCCCAAAAACAAATACTGAGGATAACCTACAAAAGTTAGAGATCTTGTGTGAAAGCCACATCCCAAATTGTGAGGACATTGAGCGGATGATGGATGTGTATTTGGGCACCAATAAATGGAGACAAGTTAAAGACAAAAGTAACTGGCCAGAGGCACCTTGAAACAAGGCACATTCCAGACAACGTTGGGAAGGATTACAGAAATCTCCAGGTAAGAGATACCCGAAAAGCGTTAACTGGGGAAAGGAGCTCAGTAATGGACTGAGGAGAGCCAGGAGGTGGCACGAAAAACGCTTGGAAGGAAAGATTAGGGAGAACCCCAAAGCATTTTACTCATAGGTGAAGAATAAGAGAATGATCAGGGAGAAGGCAGGTACTCAAGCGACTCAGCCAACGTTGTCTATCACATATGCTGCAGGTAAGGATGACCTGAGGCATGGTACATTGGTGAAACCGAGCAGAGGATACAACAATGGATGAATGGGCACCGCACAACAATCAACAGACAGGAGTGTTCCCTCCCAGTTGGAGAACACTTCAGCAGTCCAGGACATTCAACCTCAGACCTTCAGGTGACTGTCCTCCAAGACGGACTTCAGGACAGGCAGCAGCGAAAAGTGGTCAAGCAGAGGCTGATAGCTAAGGTCAGTACCCATAGGGAAGGCCTCAACTGCGATCTTGGGTTCATGTCACACTATAGGTGGCCACCATTGTAATATACACACACACACACACACACACACACACACACACACAAAAACTCCTACGCACACACACACATGTGCACAGACGCACGTGCACAGACACTCACACACACTACTACAGACACACACACCCATAAAGACACACATGCACCCTCTCACAGACTTAGACCCCTTCACACTCACACACACATATACACTCTCTCTCACACTCATAACCCCTCGCCACAGACACACACTCATAAAGACACACACAAACCCACATGCACACATACACATATGTTTATGGGGTGAATTTGTACTGACAGAGTTACATTGTACTTTGCTCAAAATCCACATGAATCCATGTAAGACTTTGTTAACTAACTTTTTAGATTAAAATCAGTCCAAACATTATGGCACAGACAGGGAACACAGAGGGCTAACATCTTCAACATCTTATTTGGCTGACATCAATTATTACAGTTGACCTGAGAATGTAACTTTTAAAAAACTTTGTGATTTACATATGAAAGAAGTGAAACTGACATGGTCATTCTAACAGATGAGAGATTTAACAAACAATCAAGGTATTTTTCAATGTATAATTTCAGTTACATCACACTGGAAATTTTTGCTATAAATTCTGTGTCTTACAATTGTGTACTCCACAACCACCTGATGAAGGAGCAGCGCTCTGAAAGCTAATGCTTCCAATTAAATTTGTTGGACTATGACCTGGTCTTGTATGATTTTTAACTTTGTACACCCCAGTCCAACACTGGCATCTCCAAATCACGATCAGGGAGAAGGTAGGGCTGGTCAGGAAATATATTAAATATCTAAAATGAGTTACAAAGTAAGTTTAAGATTAATGGGCCATCTTAGAGAAAGAATAAATGAACAAAGAACAAAGAACATTTACAGCCCAGGAACAGGCCCTTCAACACTTGAAGCCTGAGCCGATCCAAACCCATCCAATTCCTAAGCATCTGTATCCCTCTGCTCCCCACCTACTCATGTATCTGTCCAGATACATCTTAAATGAATCTACCATGCCTGCCTTTACTACCTCTGCTGGCAATGCATTCCAGGCACCCAACACTCTCTCTGTAAAGTACTTGCTGCGTATATATCTCCCTTAAACCTTTCACCTCTCACCTTGAAAGTGTGACCTCTTGTTATTGAACCCCTCACCCTGTTAAAAAGCTTATCTCTATCCACCCTGTCTATAACCTTCATGATTTTATAGATCTCAAATAGGTCCCTCCTCAATCTCCTTTTTTACTAATGAAAGCAATCCTAACCTACTCAACCTCTCTTCATAGCTAGCACCTTCCATATCAGGCAACATCCTCGTAAACCGTCTCTGCACCCTCTCCAAAGCGTCCACATCCTTCTGGTAACGTGATGACCAGAACTGTACACAGTATTCTAAATGCAGCCAAACCAAAGTCTTGTACAATTTTACCATGACCTGCCAGCACTGATACTCAATACCCCTTCCAATGAAGGCAAGCATACCCTATGCATTGTTGACCACTCTATCCACCTGTGCAGCCACCTTCAGGGTACAATGGATCTGAACTCCCAGATCTCTCTGCTCATCAACGTTTCGCAAGACTCTTCTGTTTACAGTATAGTTCACTCTAAAATTAGACTTCCCAAAATGTATCACCTCACATTTGCCTAGATTGAACTCCATCTGCCATTTCTGCGCCCAACTCTCCAGTCTATCTATATTCTCCTGTATTCTTTGACAGTCCTCTATGCTTTCTGATACTCCACCAATATTCGTGTTATCTGCAAATTCACTGACCAGACCAACAATGCCCTCTTCCAGATCATTTATGTAAATTACAAGCAACAGTGGCCCCAGCACTGACCCCTGTGGAACAGCATTGGTCACCTTTCTCCATTTCGAGAAACTCCCTTCAACTACTACTCTCTGTCTCCTGTTGCTCAACCAGTTCTTTATCCACCTAGCTAGAACACCCTGCACACCATGTGACTTCACTTTCTCCATTAGTTTACCATTGGGAACCTTATCAGACACCTGACTAAAGTCCATGTATATGACATCTACAGAACTTCTGTCATCTATCAGCTTGGTCACTTCCTGAAAAAATCTAAGTTAGTAAGGCACGATCTCCACCACACAAAACAATATTGCCTATCAGTGATAAGCCCATTCTTTTCCAAATATAAAAAGATTTTATCCCTTGGTACCTTCTCCAGCAACTTTCCCACCACTGACATCAGTGTGAAGTATGTTTTGCCTGAATCAAACAGAAATGTTTGACTTTTGTTTCAAAACATTATTCAATAATTTACCATGTGCTACAGATCCCTTCAGATGTCTGGGATTAGATTGGCAGGAATAATTAAATAGCAACATTGGATGAGATTGAACAATTAGCAATGGACAGTGGTAGCAGATGCAAAACTAAATTGAATAATGGGTTGTAATGGCAATTGAAGTTAACGTGTATTTGAGTGAAAGGGACGTTTTGGTGAGAGTATTAAACTGACAGCTTTCTCTTAGTGATGTTTGTGTCATTGTCTTTCCTGGTGAACTTGATGAGTGAGCAGAGTCACATCGCTCTGGACTGGATCTTGCCTGAGAAAGGTGGCACCTGTGCCCTCATAGGTCAGGAATATTGCACCTACATCCTTGATAACTCCGAAGAAATTACTAACCTCGCTGAACATATCCGAAAGGAAATGGTCATGTTATACAATCTCAATGATTGCTGGGGATTTGTTAGTTGGTTGAGCAGTACTTTTGGAAACTGAGGAAGCTCAATCGCTCAGTGGGGTCTTGGGACACTGCTCCTGATTGTAATTGTTTTGATTCTGGGAGGGTGTATCAGGACCCTTTGCACCAGCTACGGTATAATGCAAGCCACAGTCAGCGCTATGGTCCAACGGTGATAATCCTGGAGGGTGAGGGTAGAGAATTCCAAAGACTGGCTCAGATTGGCATTAAAGGTTGTCCCTTCAGGGTAAAAGGGGGGAGTGTGGAAAACGTTACATTGAAACAGAGAAATGTACAGATGAATTCTTGTGCTGCTGTGCGGATATTTACATATGTTTACCACAGGTCACATAAGCGTACCCAGCCTGTTACAGTAAATCAAGAAAAGAGAAAACTCTGAACCACACACAACTGCAGGAGTTTAATGCAGATGACCTATTAAGGGAATAACTGTTATTCAGGTTTGTGATCAAGAAGTAATTGGTCAATAAGAAGAAATGAAATATGATTGACATGGGCATGTGCATAGTAATGTGATTGTAACTGCGTGTGTCGGGCTCAATATGCTTGGGACCTTGCTGGCTGACTCTCATTGCCTGCAATAAAAGGAACTGAGTGTGAAATGTACTGTCGTTTGGCTGATCATTTCATCAACTATGTAACCCCTACATCCTCATCATCATCCCATGGATCCTCCCAGTCAAGAGTTTGAGTCTCCTCATCACTGTCACTCTGGGTTGTAGGTGTATTTAAAACCATGATTTTGTCACTGCCTACTCTATTGAGCATTATGACTTTCCTCTTACTCTCTTCAACTTCTCTACTTTTCCACACTGAAACCTCCAGCCTCTTATTAGATTTAGCCAGCCAAGAATGAGAAACTGACCACCAAATTTCAGTCTTTTTCTCCTTCTCCCTTTGTCCTAGGACATCTGCTGGTTGTTTCAGACAATTCCAATTAAAGGTACCATCAAAGGAAACGGTTTCTCAGTGTCCGAACATAGAACATAGAACGGTACAGCACAGAACAGGCCCTTCAGCCCACGATGTTGTGCTGACCATTGATCCTCGTGTATGCACCCTCAAATTTCTGTGACCATATGCATGTCCAGCAGTCTCTTAAAATATCCACAATGGCCTTGCTTCCACAACTGCTGCTGGCAACGCATTCCATGCTCTCACAACCCTCTGTGTGAAAAACCCGCCTCTGACATCCCCTCTATACTTTCCTCCAACCAGCTTAAAACTATGGCCCCTCGTGTTAGTCATTTCTGCCCTGGGAAATAGTCTCTGGCTATCGACTGTATCTATGCCTCTCATTATCTTGTATACCTCAATTAGGTCCCCTCTCCTCCTCCTTTTCTCCAATGAAAAAAAGTCTAAGCTCAGTCAACCTCTCTTCATAAGGTAAACCCTCCAGTCCAGGCAGCATCCTGGTAAACTGCCTCTGAACCCTCTCCAAAGCATCCACATCTTTCCTGTAATAGGGTGACCAGAACTGGACGTAGTATTCCAAATGCAGTCTAACCAAAGTTTTATATAGGTGCAACAAGATCTCACGACTCTTAAACTCAATCACCCTGTTAATGAAAGCCAAAACACCATCTGCTTTCTTAACAACCCTGTCCACTTAGGTGGCCATTTTAAGGGATCTACGTACCTGCACACCAAGGTTGCTCTGTTCCTCCACACTGCCAAGAATCCTATCCTCAATTCTTTACTCAGCTTTCAAATTTGACCTTCCGAAATGCACCACCTCCCATTTATCCAGGTTAAACTCCACCTGCCACCTGCAGCCTACAACACCCCTCTATACTGTCAATGACACTGTGGAAACTCAGCTTTGAGCTTCTGGGCTTTTTGTGAACGCCTGTCCAAGAACAGAGAACCACCACTTGATTAACACATTTCAACAGTACTGTTTTTATTCAAGACTGTCAGTATACGAATATACAAACAATCCTGGGAGAGAAAAGCCACTTTAGACCACGCCGGGTACTAAAAGATGGATTCTCTCACCGTTGATAGGGAAAGTTGTTACATTTATACATAACTTCGTACGCAATACAGAGTTCCATATCATCAAGCTATCGCACAGTGTAAAATTAAACTAAGCATATTTTATTGGAAGCTTACACAAAAAAAATGCTCTAAATCTAACACACACACAGATACCAACAGCCATCTGGTTAAGCTCTTAACATAGCCCTCATTATTCTTACTCTGCTCTTCAAGGTAACATTCAGATATCAAAAATTGCTCTAAACTACACATATATTCATTAGTACAGCTCTAAAACAATGAGGCTCCAGTATTCCTCTGATGGTTGCCCTTTTATCTTGTGCTATGTACTTTCTCATCCTTGGACCTGTGGGGAGGATTGTTTACCGCTAGGCTGGCTTCTTACAAATTGCTATGTTAGCAATTAGTTTCGCTTAGCCTGTCGCTTAGGATGCCGGGAAATACAGCCAATATGCCGGGGCCATTTTATTAACATTTCTGAGCTCCATTTTCTATATGGTCACTATATCTATTTCCAACTTACCATTCCTCCCTTTTTATCATTTTATGATAACCCTCAGAAATTAATACGTTGAAGTCGAGCAAACTCTTTTCCTGTTTCTACATCTGAATTGTCATCAGTCAAAAGTGTAGGTGTCAATCCTTCCTCCTGTGTCCATATCGGGCTTGTCTCCTTTTTACATCGGCGTCGTGCGGGACAAGTTTGAAAACTTCTTGTAATAAGGGCCCAAGCGATTCGGATACTACTACAAATGCCAAGAATGATGGCCAGAATGGAGAGAATGTCCAGCACAATAGACTTTAGCCATCCCAACAGCTGACACAGTAGGTTCCACCCGGCACAGGTCTCTTCTGAGACTGAATGGTCCAGGTCATATGCTTTAGTGGCAACATCGTTAATTAGTGAAGCGTCATTATATACAGCCGAGCTCTCATCCTCAATATAGGTACAACACTCAGGGCCAATAACTGCACATGCTCCCCCTTGGCTTGCTAAGAGATAGTCTAAAGCCATCCTATTCTGTAAGGTCATCATTCGTAGGGCAGTCTGCTCGTGTTCCAAATGACCCAGGGCATCAGCAGTGGCCTTAGCCATTTCCTCAAGCTCGTGACTGAGATCACGAATCTGGTCCAGGGCTTGCATGACCCCATAATTGGGCAGAAGGGCGCCAAAGAATCTGCTCCAAAATGTCTGTTGGTGGAACAGATCTCTCCGGCCTCGAGCATGAGGTTTGTAATTTGAATTAAGGTCATGCCACTTCTTCCATTCGCTGTTAACCTCTGGGGTTGAATTCAATAACCGGAATGCTGGGAGGTGATATATCAGCGCACAGGTGCCCTTAGAGTTAATGGGTAGGTATTCATAGGCTGTGTGATTGCATAACCAAAATGTCTCTGGGGTCCGCTGCAGTATTATTCACAAAGGCATGGCAGCACGTGCGTGTATCATTTAAGTAAGTATAGGTATCCTCGGATTTGGTGCCATTTCCTCGTAGGCATACATACATTACTTCCTGGCAGATGCCAGTATTATGAATTGTTATATTACGGGGACATTCTGTCCTGGCATCCAGAGTTGTAATATTATATCCAGGGTACCACTGTCTAAGTCCTGTTAGGTTTTGCAAATGCTCTACGCAATCCTGTGACCATGCAAGATTTTGGATGACTATGCTGCTATAATTAGAAGTGGCCTTAGAGTAGTCAGGAAAGCCGACCAAGGGACAAATTGTCTGGTTAAACCCACTGTTACCTGGGCCATGACGATCACACGTGGCATTCACTCTGACCTGAACTATTCTCGTGGGGCCTGTGTTATTCAGCGTTATGCTATTCTCCTGTTTCCATACCCACCAATCCCCGATGAGGTTGCAAGGGGTAGCTAGGGTCTGACTGGACTCACTTATATTATTAGACTGGGTACCTATCACTCTGGGCAGTGATAAACTCATTGGGGGGTGCTAATAGTCATATTGTCACTCATAGTACTCACGAGATCCCTCGGGACTATTACTGTACCATTGGGGCCATCAGAAGCAATACGTGGTGCCATACTCACAAAACCATTAGTCATTTTAGTAGTAACATCTGTAGAGTGTGAAGTCATCGCGAGGGTGCCTGTTTTTATCCACGTCTCCGCGGTGGCTGCACTAAAGTTGCTTGTAGGCCCTTGGAGAGTGGGAGGTGCATCGCTGGTGGTGTTACTGGTCTGCATTGATGTCCATGTCGCTGTTAGGCAGAGGCCAAAGACAAAGAGGATAGGTTTCATCGTTTCACTTTTCTTCAGTCTTCCTTCCTTAGTGGCACCTATGTCAAGGGAAGAGAAAATACATACAGCAGTAGCTGCCCCTTATTATCATTCCTCCCCAATAAGCTTGCAATGGTGTAGGCTGATCCAGGCTTTACGACCCTCAACCTTAACAGCAGTAGGGGTGGTAAGGAGGACTTGGAAAGGGCCCTCCCACCGGGGTTCCAGGCCGTGCTTTCTGGCAAAGTTTTTGCTTAACAACAGTGTCAGCCTTGTTATCGGCTGCAGGATAAGCCTCAATCCATTTACTAAAAACATCTACAATAACTAAAACATATTTACACTTGGCCGTTCTGGGTAGCTCAATGAAGTCCATTTGCAACGTATCGAAGGGGCCTTCAGGCAGCGGGGTTCTACCCTGTTCACAGGGGACCCCCTTGCCAGGGTTATGCTGCATACATGTCAAGCATTTTTTAGTTTGTGCTCTAGCCAATTGCAGAATACTGGGATGCCACCAAGATTCCCAGACTAAATCTGCAGTTTGTCTAGCCCCACAGTGTGTTAAGTGATGGACAACATCAACCACCCAGACGGCTAAAACATCAGTCATACACACCTGGCCCGCTGGGGTTTTCCAAAGACCGTCAACGTCTTTGAAACATCCCAGATCAGTCCATTCATGAAGTACATTGTCAGGGGCGTCCCCCTGTAAAGCAACAATATCAGCGGTGGAGGGAGGCGGCTTGTCAGGAACTGAGGCCCTAATAGATTTCCTCTGAACCATCATAAAGGAGCCAGGGAGCTCCGTAGCCTGTTTCGCTACTTCATCTGCCTGTTTATTTCCCATAGAAACCGGATCCGTTCCGGCAGAGTGCGCGGAACATTTAATAATGGCCAATTCGCGAGGACTTTGAATGGCCTGTAACAAATTAATGACTTCCTCCCTGTGTACGATAGGGTTCCCCGAAGAGGTGAGGAAACCTCGATTTTCCCATAGTGTCCCAAAATCATGGGCAACCCCGAAAGCATATCTAGAGTCAGTATAAATATTAGCTGTAAGTCCGGAGGCTAGCTCACATGCCCTAGTTAATGCAATTAATTCAGCTTTCTGAGCCCTTTTGGTTTTGCCAGCCTGGGACATAAAAATCCGGTTCCAGCTGATAGCCTCTATTGTCAGACTGCAGCTGGGGACCAGGTAATCTCCACAGCCCTTGCTGCTGTGTCTGCTGGGGAGGGGTGGGAGGTTGCCGCAAGGGGGCCATGGTATTTTGATCACTTTCCCGTACAACAAATTCAGATTTAATAGGTTTTTCGGCCCTCGCCCCATAATGCTTTAATTGCCCTAGCTGTATCACCGTGTGGGGAATTGATCCAATTTAAGTTGTTAGTTTTCCATCTATCTTGTGTAGGTTTAGGCAAAGTGTTCATCAAGAGACTATTATACTGTTGTGAGACAGCCCCCACTCCCAAAGGAAAAAGAGGGTCCCCAGAATATGTGCCATAAGTTTCATTAAACCTCTGTAGGTATTCCTCAGCACCCTCCCCCTTTTTTGGTTTTAAATCAATGATTTTTGCTAAGTCAACCGGTTTTCTGAGGACCTGCCGCATTGCTTCTTTAATTTCCTGCTCCTGTTGTTGTTGATTCGGGGTGTTGTGCTGTAAAAGCAGTCCAACTGTTGGCACCAGGGGGCATATTTAATATTTCCAAAAATTTTGTCCACTTAGAGCCAATAAACACAACCCTCAAAAAGTTCCAGATATCTTCTCCCACTGCCCCGTAAGCCTGCCAAATACTTTCAACTGATTCACACCATTTTTGTGGGTCCTTATCTTTGTCAGGGAGATTCATAGTCAGTGCCAAAATTTCCTGCGGTTTCCATGGCGTAAAAATTTCTATGGTAGGTGGGTAAAGAATCGCAGCGACAGGAGGGTTAGCGCGCGGCTGGCCGGGGACTCTTACCTGTCCCGCTTGAGGGTTAGGAACAGTACGCATAGGGAACATGTGACCTGAGGGTTCTTCTATCTCTGAACTGTCATCGTCAGCCTCCTCTGTCCAAGGGTAGGGCAATTGCCGTTCGGGTTCACACTGTGGTGGAGCCCGATATCCTTTTTTACCTGTGCTTGGGGTAAAACTCCTTTCACTACGTGCCTCCTGGGGTATTGTACCCGATGGAGGGGGTTGGGGAGGGGATTCCACATTCCTAGAACTAATTCCCTTATCTTCCCATCCTGCACCCAGCCTCAGGTCTGACAATGCCGTCTCCACCGTTTGGTTGGCCAACCGTTTGTTCTTATTAATATTTTCATCAAAATTTGCACATGCAACCTTGAGCTCATGGAGGGTCAAAGGAAGCCCATCCTTAGTGACACTTAGCCCCCTTTTTGTAGCATTATGTAACCAACTGTTGTAAACCTTCTGCTCGTGTTGTTGTTTAGCTTCCTCTTTCTTTTTTAAGCATGCATCTCTTAGTTTAGCCATAATTTTCTTACCCTTCTTTCCTCCTATTCCCTTTTTCCATACTAACTCCGTAGCTCTCTTTACAATCTCCAATTTCCATGTACCCCCTGCAGGCCATTCATCAGGTCCCAATTTTTCTGTTAGCCATCCTGACAATTTCCTGAGTGACTGCGCATCCTCAGGATATTCTGTGCAGACTGTTACAATTAATAATCCCGGATCCTCACATTTATCCATGAACTGTCCCATAATGTTCCCTAAACTTTCCCTAACCTTTTGTGAGTGTTGCTTTTATGAGATGCTGCTCAAGAGACTTTAAACCTTCTCACACATACGTACCTCGGTGCTTTTATGAGGACTCTAACCCCATGGGACTTTAAACCCGTACGTATCTAAACAACTACTTGTGAGCGGTGCTTTTATGAGATCCTGCTCAAGGGACTTTAAACCCTCTCACACAGACGTACTGTGGTGCTTTTATGGGGACTCTAACCCCAAGGGACTTTAAACCCGTACGTATCTAACTATTCTTATTTCTCCCCGCGCTCCCAGCGCCCTTTTTTTTAAATTGTCCTACCTTCTATAGCACTCCCAGCGCTTTTGTGGTGGTCCCTTTAAAAAGCTGTTCACTGGTCCGTTCTGGATCCCGTCCGGTAGCAGCTCCTGCTGCGGTGAGTTGGATCCAGGTCCGCCCCTGACTTGGGGAGACACTAGTCGCGAGTCCCAAACGGTATGCTCACGTCCTAGTTGGGCCCGTGTCCACCTTGCCACAGCAAGACCGTGTCCTGTTCAACCCTCACCAGGAGCCGCCTTCCGTTGGGATCCCACCGCTGCCACCAAAATGTGGAAGCTCAGCTTTGAGCTTCTGGGCTTTTTGTGAACGCCTGTCCAAGAACAGAGAACCACCACTTGATTAACACATTTCAACAGTACTGTTTTTATTCAAGACTGTCAGTATACAAATATACAAACAATCCTGGGAGAGAAAAGCCACTTTAGACCACGCCGGGGACTAAAAGATGGATTCTCTCACCGTTGATAGGGAAAGTTGTTACATTTATACATAACTTCGTACGCAATACAGAGTCCCGTATCATCAAGCTATCGCACAGTGTAAAATTAAACTAAGCATATTTTATTGGAAGCTTACACAAAAAAAATGCTCTAAATCTAACACACACACAGATACCAACAGCCATCTGGTTAAGCTCTTAACATAGCCCTCATTATTCTTACTCTGCTCTTCAAGGTAACATTCAGATATCAAAAATTGCTCTAAACTACACATATATTCATTAGTACAGCTCTAAAACAATGAGGCTCCAGTATTCCTCTGATGGTTGCCCTTTTATCTTGTGCTATGTACTTTCTCATCCTTGGACCTGTGGGGAGGATTGTTTACCGCTAGGCTGGCTTCTTACAAATTGCTATGTTAGCAATTAGTTTCGCTTAGCCTGTCGCTTAGGATGCCGGGAAATACAGCCAATATGCCGGGGCCATTTTAGTTAACATTTCTGAGCTCCATTTTCTATATGGTCACTATATCTATTTCCAACTTACCACCAACCTTTGTGTCATCTGCAAACTTGCTGACCCATCCTTCAATCCCCTCATCGAAGTCATTAATAAAAATTACAAACAGTAGAGACCCAAGGACAGAGCCCTGTGGAACACCACTCACCACTGACTTCCAGGCAGAATATTTTCCTACTACTAACACTCGCTGTCTTCTGTTGGCCAGCCAATTCTGTATCCAGACAGCTAAGTTCCCCTGTATCCCATTCCTCCTGACCTTCTGAATGAGCCTACCATGGGGAACCTTATCAAATGCCTTGCTGAAGTCTATATACACCACATCCACAGCTCGACCCTCATCAACTTTTCTAGTCACATTCTCAAAGAACTCGATAAGGTTTGTGAGGCATGACCTGCCCCTCACAAAGCCGTGTTGACTGCATTTAATCAAGCCATGCTCTTCCAGATGGTCATAAATCCGATCCCTCAGAATCCTTTCTCACACCTTGCAGACGACAGGCGTGAGACTTACTGGTCTGTAATTGCTGGGGATTTCCCGATTTCCTTTCTTAAAGAGAGGAATTACATTTGCCTCTCTCCAGTCCTCAGGTACGACTCCAGTGGAGAGCGAGGATGCAAAGATCTTCGCAAGTGGCAAAACAATTGCATTTCCCGTTTCCCAAAGCAGCCGAGGACAAACCTGGTCCAGGCCTGGCGACTAATTAATCTTCATGTTTGACAAAGTTTTCAGCACATCAGCTTCCTCTATCTCTATCCATTCCAGCATGCACACCTGCTCTTCAAAGGTTTCATTCATTACAAGGTTTGTTTCTTTCGTAAAGACAGGAACAAAAAACTCATTTACGGCTTCCCCTACCTCCTCAGACTCCACACACAAGTTCCCTATGCTATCCCTGATCGGCCCTACACTTTCGTTGACCATTCTCTTATTCCTCACAAAAGTGTAAAATGCCTTTGTGTTCTCCCTAATCCGTTCTGCCAAGCCTTTCTCGTGCCCCCTCCTCTCTCTTCCCGGACTATTTCTGAGTTCCTTATTCACCTCCCCGTAATCCTCTAGAGCTGAGATTGACCCTAGCTTCCTTCACCTTATGTAAGCTACCTTCTTTCTTTTGACGAGCCGCTCCACTGCTCTCATCATCCAAGGCTCCTTTATTTTACCCCTTCTTGCCTCTCTCAGAGGGACATGTTTATTCATCACTCGCAACAACTGTTCCTTAAACAGTCTCCACATGTCTATAGTGCCTTTACCATGGAACAATTGCTCCCAGTCTATGCTTCCTAACTCATGTCTAATCGCATCATAGCTTCCTCTTCCCCAATTAAATCTCCTCCCATTTTGCCTAATCCTCTCCTTCTCCATAGCTACGTAGAATGTGAGGCAGTTGTGGTCACTATCACAAAAATGCTCTCCCACCACAAGATCTGATACCTGCCCCGGCTCGTTTCCGAGCACCAAGTTTGGAATGGCCTCTCCCCTCATCGGCCTGTCAACGTACTGAGTTAGGAAACCCTCCTGAACACACCTTACAAAAACACTTCCATTCAAATCTTCTGCTTGAAGGAGGTTCAAATCATTATTGGGAAAGTTAAAGCCACCCATTACAACAACCCACTACGTCCACACTTTTCCAAAATCTGCTGACCTGTGCTTTCTTCCATCTCCCTGCTGCTATTGGGGGGCCTGTAGTAAACCCCTAACGAAGTGACTGCTCCCTTGCTGTTCCTAATTTCCACCCATACTGACTCGGTAGGCAGATATTCCTCGACAATGGAAGCTTCTGTAGCTGTGATACCCTCTCTGATTAGTAGTGCTACACCCCCTCCTCTTTCTCCCCCTCCCTATTCTTTTTAAAAGTTCTAAACCCAGGAACATCCAGCAACCATTCCTGCCCCCGAGAAACCCATGTCTCTGTTATGGCCACAACATCATAGCACTAGGTATTGATCCATGCTCTGAGTTCATCACTTTTATTCCTGATACTCCTTGCGTTAAAGCAAACACACTTTAACTGATCCCTTGCTTCTTTCCCAGGAAAACCCTTCCCACGAGCTGGTCTACCTCTTGCTGTTACCTCATCTGCATCAACTCTCATCCCTGGTATACAGCTCAGGTTCTCATCCCCCTGCCATACTTGTTAAAACCCTCTCGAACTATTTGAGCAAACCTTCTACCCAGGACATTGGTCCCCTTCCAGTTCAGATGGAACCCATCCTTCTTGTACAGGTCCCACCTTCCCCAGAAGGCATCCCAATTATCCACATATCTGAAGCCCTCCCTCCTATACCAGCTGCGCAGCCACGTGTTAAGCTGTGCCCGATCCCTGTTCCTCGCCTCGCTATCTCGTGGCACCGGTAGTAAACTAGAGAACACTACTCTGTTCGTCCTGCTTTGCAGCTTCCATCCTAACTCCCTGAAATCACTTTTTATATCCTCAATCCTTTTCCTGGCTAGATCATTAGTGCCAATATGGAACACGATTCCCGGCTGTTCGCCCTCCCCTTTTAGAACCTTATACACCCGATCGGAGACATCCCGGACCCTGGCACCAGGGAGGCAACATACCTTCCGGGAATCCCGATCCTGACCACAAAATCTCCTGTCGATTCCCCTAACTATCCAGTCCCCTACCACGAGTACTTTTCTATTCTGCCCCCCTTCCCTTCTTTGTCACAGTGTCAGGCTCAGTGCCAGAGGAACTGACTGCTATGGCTTTCCTCTGGTAGGTCATTCCCCCCCACAGTATCCAAAACGGTATACTTATTGCTGAGGGGAATGTCCACAGGGGATCTCTGCACTGCCTGTCTGTCCCCTTTCCTCCCCCTAACTGTAACCCATCTATCCTTGTCCTGAGCCTGAGGAGTGACCAACTCCCAGTATCTCCTCTCAATTACCCCCTCAGCCTCCCGAATGATCCGTAGTTCATCCAGCTCCAGCTCCAATTCCCGAACACGGTTTTCAAGGAGCTGGAGTTGGGTGCACTTCCCGCAGATGTAGCCAGCGGAGAGTGTGCCATGTCTCCCACCTGCCACATTCTGCAGGAGGAACAAGCAACTGCCCCAGCATCCATACCCCACTTATCTGAACACCCACTCGGTACTAAAGTAGAAATCTGAGTTCAAGTTGCTATAAAATTAATAACAAACTTATATTCAATAGAGGACGTTTAGAATAGAGGAAGTTTGGCCGCCTTGCTGAGATATATGGTCACTGCTTTCCTTCCCAGCTGCCCCTCTGGACCTTGTCACTTCCTCCACTCCTTCTGTGAAAGAGAAAACACCGCTGCCCGCTACCGGGAAGTAATTTTAAAAAACTGCCTTACCTTAGCTGCAGTCTTCCGGGTTCGTCTTACCTCCGCTGCTGCTCACACTCCAAATGGCCATTAGGGTCGAAGGGTGAGTATTTATATTCACTGCTTTCCTTCTGGGTCCATTTCACCAACTTGTCGACGATATTTATGAAGTCCGGCCCGTAATGGATATACATGTGTGTTAAAGGTGTTCCCTTCTGAGGGTGAGCCTCTTGTGAGACATTGTTTCCCATTTTCCCAACTGGTTGTGATACACCATTCACGGAATGATGAGCCTGTTGCTCCAACTGAGGTTCTCTCCATCCACTTCCTCTGACCTTCACGTGGCCCATTTGAGCTCTTACTCCCGGCTCAGTCTGGGTATCTGAGATATTTGTTGGACAGAACTCACTCCTCAGTCAATTCACCAGTTATCAGACCAAAAACAAATCAGTTTGGGGTGTTTTTGTCTGTAATTCAGCTGTTCTTCAGAGTGACCTAACTTACCAGAGCTCGGCAACACATAACATATAAGATGTACAACCACACAATCATATATCTCAAATTTCTGTCAGCAGAGTCCCTGAATCAATTTTGTCAATGTGCCCAACTTTACTCTGGGATCCCTTGGTACAATTTACTGCAAAGACATCCGTACTCTCATCTCATCAATCAGTCTGACCTTGCATTCAGACACAGGTGGGAACTCTAACCCCTTTTCCCTGTGGGACTCTAATCCCTTTTCCCTGAGGGGACCATGGAATCTTTTCCCTGTGGAGACTCTAATCCTGTTTCTTATCCAATATATTCCAGCATGCTGGAGCAATATTCACTCACATCACACATTCAAGTCTGGACCATTGTCATTCCTGATTGGCTTCCCTCAGTCCTGGAACACAGGTCACAAACCTCCTTTCTCACTGGTAATCAATCTCAAGGGATAAAATCCCTACCTTTCATCTGCTGCAGCTGGTTTGTTTACCGATGGGGCACTATCTCCAGTACCGTACCTCAAGCCAAAGGGTTAGCCATCTTGGTGGAGCCTCCAAGAATTGTCGAAGAAATGGTCAGCCAAACGACAGTACATTTCAGACACAGCTTCCTTTTATTGCAAACAATGAGAGTCAGCCAACAGGGTCCTAAAACCCTGGCATAGTGAACGCTCCGCATGCTGTTACAATCACAGTTTTATATGCAAGTCTATGTCAATCAAAAATTGGTTTCTTCTTCTTGACCGAAAACATATCAATTTCAAGCCTTGGCAACACTGCAGCCCAATCACATATCACTTTAGCAATATGTCATTGAGCAGTCGCTCATTTGCCTTAAATCCTATTTTGCAGTTTGAATGGGATTTAAAACTTCCTCTTATTTAGTAAGGGATGCACTGGCACTGGAGAGGGTGCTGAGGAGGTTCACTAGTTTGATTCCAGAGTTGAGTGAATTTGTTTAAGAGGAGAGAGAGAGTAGACTGGGATTATCTTCAGTGGAATTGAGAAGAATGAGGGGGAATCTGATCAAAAGACATAAAGTTATGAAGGGAACAGATAAGATAGAAGCAGGGAGGATGTTCCCAACAGTGGGAGATACTAAGACTACAGGGCATAGCCTCAAAATTAGGGGGAGCAGATTCAGGACTGAATTGAGGAGGAACGTCTTCACCCAGAGAGCTGTGAATTTGTGGAGTTGCCTGTCCAGTGAAGTAGTTGAGGCTACCTTGGTGAGTGTTATTAAAGTTAATTGAGATAATTTCTTGAACTATAAAGGAATGAAAGGTTATGGTGAGCAGGTGGATAAGTGAAGCTGAAAGATCAGCCATGATCTTATTGAATGGCAGAGTGGGCTCCAAGGACCAGATGCCTACTCCTGTTCCTAGTTCTGGTGTTCTTACCTGGTTTATCTGGAATAAGTTGTGGTTAGCACATCTAAGAAAAGATAACTAATTACATAGCAACACCAGTTTTTATCTGTGCATTACTGTTTCAATGTGGTTTATAATGTCTTCTTATCTCACTGAAGGTGATAAGAAGCAAGGTGTGGTAAGACTATGTGACGAGCTGTATGACTTTGTGCTTGTCAGTCTTGTTTCTTCTA
>NC_083435.1:2874166-2996666 GCF_020745735.1 Hemiscyllium ocellatum
ACTGTAGTCTCTCTCTCCCTGGGCAGTGCTGAGGGATTACCCGATGGGACTGTCACACTGTCTAACTGTAGTCTCTCTCTCCCTGGGCAGTGCTGAGGGATTACCGATGGGACTGTCACACTGCATAACTGTAGTCTCTCTCTCCCTGGGCAGTGCTGAGGGATTACCCGATGGGACTGTCACACTGTCTAACTGTAGTCTCTCTCTCCCTGGGCAGTGCTGAGGGATTACCCGATGGGACTGTCACACTGTCTAACTGTAGTCTCTCTCTCTACCTGGGCAGTGCTGAGAGATTACCCGATGGGACTGTCACACTGTCTAACTGTAGTCTCTCTCTCTCTCTGGGCAGTGCTGAGGGATTACCCGATGGGACTGTCACACTGTCTAAACTGTAGTCTCTCTCTCCCTGGGCCAGTGCTGAGGGATTACCCGATGGGACTGTCACACTGTCTAACTGTAGTCTCTCTCTCCCTGGGCAGTGCTGAGGGATTACCCGATGGGACTGTCACACTGTCTAACTGTAGTCTCTCTCTCCCCTGGGCAGTGCTGAGGGATTACCCGATGGGACTGCCACACTGTCTAACTGTAGTCTCTCTCTCTCTCTGGGCAGTGCTGAGGGATTACCCGATGGGACTGTCACACTGTCTAACTGTAGTCTCTCTCTCCCTGGGCAGTGCTGAGGGATTACCCGATGGGACTGTCACACTGTCTAACTGTAGTCTCTCTCTCCCGGGCAGTGCTGAGGGATTACCCGATGGGACTGCCACACTGTCTAACTCTAGTCTCTCTCTCTCTCCCTGGGCAGTGCTGAGGGATTACCCGATGGGACTGTCACACTGTCTAACTGTAGTCTCTCTCTCTCTCCCTGGGCAGTGCTGAGGGATTACCCGATGGGACTGTCACACTGTCTAACTGTAGTCTCTCTCTCTCCCAGGGCAGTGCTGAGGGATTACCCGATGGGACTGTCACACTGTCTAACTGTAGTCTCTCTCTCTCCAGGGCAGTGCTGAGGGATTACCCGATGGGACTGTCACACTGTCTAACTGTAGTCTCTCTCTCTCCCAGGGCAGTGCTGAGGGATTACCCGATGGGACTGTCACACTGTCTAACTGTAGTCTCTCTCTCCCTGGGCAGTGCTGAGGGATTACCCGATGGGACTGTCACACTGTCTAACTGTAGTCTCTCTCTCCCTGGGCAGTGCTGAGGGATTACCCGATGGGACTGTCACACTGTCTAACTGTAGTCTCTCTCCCTGGGCAGTGCTGAGGATTACCCGATGGGACTGTCACACTGTCTAACTGTAGTCTCTCTCTCCCTGGGCAGTGCTGAGGGATTACCGATGGGACTGTCACACTGTCTAACTGTAGTCTCTCTCTCCTGGGCAGTGCTGAGGGATTACCCGATGGGACTGTCACACTGCATAACTGTAGTCTCTCTCTCCCTGGGCAGTGCTGAGGGATTACCGATGGGACTGTCACACTGTCTAACTGTAGTCTCTCTCTCTCCTGGGCAGTGCTGAGGATTACCCGATGGGACTGTCACACTGTCTAACTGTAGTCTCTCTCTCTCTCTGGGCAGTGCTGAGGATTACCGATGGGGACTGTCACACTGTCTAACTGTAGTCTCTCTCTCCCTGGGCAGTGCTGAGGGATTACCCGATGGGACTGTCACACTGTCTAACTGTAGTCTCTCTCTCCCTGGGCAGTGCTGAGGGATTACCCGATGGGACTGTCACACTGTCTAACTGTAGTCTCTCTCTCCTGGGCAGTGCTGAGGGATTACCCGATGGGACTGCCACACTGTCTAACTCTAGTCTCTCTCTCTCTCCTGGGCAGTGCTGAGGGATTACCCGATGGGACTGTCACACTGTCTAACTGTAGTCTCTCTCTCTCTCCCTGGGCAGTGCTGAGGGATTACCCGATGGGACTGTCACACTGTCTAACTGTAGTCTCTCTCTCCCAGGGCAGTGCTGAGGGATTACCCGATGGGACTGTCACACTGTCTAACTGTAGTCTCTCTCTCTCCAGGGCAGTGCTGAGGGATTACCGATGGGACTGTCACACTGTCTAACTGTAGTCTCTCTCTCTCCCAGGGCAGTGCTGAGGGATTACCCGATGGGACTGTCACACTGTCTAACTGTAGTCTCTCTCTCTCTGGGCAGTGCTGAGGGATTACCGATGGGACTGTCACACTGTCTAACTGTAGTCTCTCTCTCCCTGGGCAGTGCTGAGGGATTACCGATGGGACTGTCACACTGTCTAACTGTAGTCTCTCTCTCCCTGGGCAGTGCTGAGGGATGACCCGATGGGACTGTCACACTGTCTAACTGTAGTCTCTCTCTCCCTGGGCAGTGCTGAGGGATTACCCGATGGGACTGTCACACTGTCTAACTGTAGTCTCTCTCTCCCTGGGCAGTGCTGAGGGATTACCCGATGGGACTGTCACACTGCATAACTGTAGTCTCTCTCTCCCTGGGCAGTGCTGAGGGATTACCGATGGGACTGTCACACTGTCTAACTGTAGTCTCTCTCTCTCCTGGGCAGTGCTGAGAGATTACCCGATGGGACTGTCACACTGTCTAACTGTAGTCTCTCTCTCTCTCTGGGCAGTGCTGAGGGATTACCCGATGGGACTGTCACACTGTCTAACTGTAGTCTCTCTCTCCCTGGGCAGTGCTGAGGGATTACCCGATGGGACTGTCACACTGTCTAACTGTAGTCTCTCTCTCCCTGGGCAGTGCTGAGGGATTACCCGATGGGACTGTCACACTGTCTAACTGTAGTCTCTCTCTCCCTGGGCAGTGCTGAGGGATTACCCGATGGGACTGACACACTGTCTAACTCTAGTCTCTCTCTCTCTCCCTGGGCAGTGCTGAGGGATTACCCGATGGGACTGTCACACTGTCTAACTGTAGTCTCTCTCTCTCTCCCTGGGCAGTGCTGAGGGATTACCGATGGGACTGTCACACTGTCTAACTGTAGTCTCTCTCTCTCCCAGGGCAGTGCTGAGGGATTACCCGATGGGACTGTCACACTGTCTAACTGTAGTCTCTCTCTCTCCCTGGGCAGTGCTGAGGGATTACCCGATGGGACTGTCACACTGTCTAACTGTAGTCTCTCTCTCTCCCAGGGCAGTGCTGAGGGATTACCCGATGGGACTGTCACACTGTCTAACTGTAGTCTCTCTCTCTCCCTGGGCAGTGCTGAGGGATTACCCGATGGGACTGTCACACTGTCTAACTGTAGTCTCTCTCTCCCTGGGCAGTGCTGAGGGATTACCCGATGGGACTGTCACACTGTCTAACTGTAGTCTCTCTCTCCCTGGGCAGTGCTGAGGGATTACCCGATGGGACTGTCACACTGTCTAACTGTAGTCTCTCTCTCCCTGGGCAGTGCTGAGGGATTACCCGATGGGACTGTCACACTGTCTAACTGTAGTCTCTCTCTCTCTCTGGGCAGTGCTGAGGGATTACCCGATGGGACTGCCACACTGTCTAACTGTAGTCTCTCTCTCCCTGGGCAGTGCTGAGGGATTACCCGATGGGACTGTCACACTGTCTAACTGTAGTCTCTCTCTCCCTGGGCAGTGCTGAGGG
This sequence comes from Hemiscyllium ocellatum, assembly GCF_020745735.1. Classification (NCBI taxonomy): domain Eukaryota; kingdom Metazoa; phylum Chordata; class Chondrichthyes; order Orectolobiformes; family Hemiscylliidae; genus Hemiscyllium; species Hemiscyllium ocellatum. Next base: position 2,877,762 of record NC_083435.1, read on the forward strand.
ATTACCCGATGGGACTGTCACACTGCATAACTGTAGTCTCTCTCTCTCTCCCTGGGCAGTGCTGAGGGATTACCCGATGGGACTGTCACACTGTCTAACTGTAGTCTCTCTCTCTCCCAGGGCAGTGCTGAGGGATTACCCGATGGGACTGTCACACTGTCTAACTGTAGTCTCTCTCTCTCCAGGGCAGTGCTGAGGGATTACCCGATGGGGACTGTCACACTGTCTAACTGTAGTCTCTCTCTCTCTCCCTGGGCAGTGCTGAGGGATTACCCGATGGGACTGTCACACTGTCTAACTGTAGTCTCTCTCTCCCTGGGCAGTGCTGAGGGATTACCGATGGGACTGTCACACTGTCTAACTGTAGTCTCTCTCTCCCTGGGCAGTGCTGAGGGATTACCCGATGGGACTGTCACACTGTCTAACTGTAGTCTCTCTCTCCTGGGCAGTGCTGAGGGTTTCCCGATGGGACTGCCACACTGTCTAACTCTAGTCTCTCTCTCTCTCCCTGGGCAGTGCTGAGGGATTACCCGATGGGACTGTCACACTGTCTAACTGTAGTCTCTCTCTCTCTCCCTGGGCAGTGCTGAGGGATTACCCGATGGGACTGTCACACTGTCTAACTGTAGTCTCTCTCTCTCCCAGGGCAGTGCTGAGGGATTACCCGATGGGACTGTCACACTGTCTAACTGTAGTCTCTCTCTCTCCCAGGGCAGTGCTGAGGGATTACCCGATGGGACTGTCACACTGTCTAACTGTAGTCTCTCTCTCTCCCAGGGCAGTGCTGAGGGATTACCCGATGGGACTGTCACACTGTCTAACTGTAGTCTCTCTCTCTCCCTGGGCAGTGCTGAGGGATTACCCGATGGGACTGTCACACTGTCTAACTGTAGTCTCTCTCTCCCTGGGCAGTGCTGAGGGATTACCCGATGGGACTGTCACACTGTCTAACTGTAGTCTCTCTCTCCCTGGGCAGTGCTGAGGGATTACCCGATGGGACTGTCACACTGTCTAACTGTAGTCTCTCTCTCCCTGGGCAGTGCTGAGGGATTACCCGATGGGACTGTCACACTGTCTAACTGTAGTCTCTCTCTCTCTCCCTGGGCAGTGCTGAGGGATTACCCGATGGGACTGTCACACTGTCTAACTGTAGTCTCTCTCTCTCTCTGGGCAGTGCTGAGGGATTACCCGATGGGACTGTCACACTGTCTAACTGTAGTCTCTCTCTCCCTGGGCAGTGCTGAGGGATTACCCGATGGGACTGTCACACTGTCTAACTGTAGTCTCTCTCTCCCTGGGCAGTGCTGAGGGATTACCCGATGGGACTGTCACACTGTCTAACTGTAGTCTCTCTCTCCTGGGCAGTGCTGAGGGATTACCCGATGGGACTGTCACACTGTCTAACTGTAGTCTCTCTCTCTCCCTGGGCAGTGCTGAGGGATTACCCGATGGGACTGTCACACTGTCTAACTGTAGTCTCTCTCTCTCTCCCTGGGCAGTGCTGAGGGATTACCCGATGGGACTGTCACACTGTCTAACTGTAGTCTCTCTCTCCCTGGGCAGTGCTGAGGGATTACCCGATGGGACTGTCACACTGTCTAACTGTAGTCTCTCTCTCCCTGGGCAGTGCTGAGGGATTACCCGATGGGACTGTCACACTGTCTAACTGTAGTCTCTCTCTCTCTGGGCAGTGCTGAGGGATTACCCGATGGGACTGTCACACTGTCTAACTGTAGTCTCTCTCTCTCTCCCTGGGCAGTGCTGAGGGATTACCCGATGGGACTGTCACACTGTCTAACTGTAGTCTCTCTCTCTCTCCCTGGGCAGTGCTGAGGGATTACCCGATGGGACTGTCACACTGTCTAACTGTAGTCTCTCTCTCCCTGGGCAGTGCTGAGGGATTACCGATGGGACTGCCACACTGTCTAACTGTAGTCTCTCTCTCTCCTGGGCAGTGCTGAGGGATTACCGATGGGACTGTCACACTGTCTAACTGTAGTCTCTCTCTCCCTGGGCAGTGCTGAGGGATTACCCGATGGGACTGTCACACTGTCTAACTGTAGTCTCTCTCTCTCTCCTGGGCAGTGCTGAGGGATTACCCGATGGGACTGTCACACTGTCTAACTGTAGTCTCTCTCTCTCTCCCTGGGCAGTGCTGAGGGATTACCCGATGGGACTGTCACACTGTCTAACTGTAGTCTCTCTCCCTGGGCAGTGCTGAGGGATTACCCGATGGGACTGCCACACTGTCTAACTGTAGTCTCTCTCTCCCTGGATAGTGCTGAGGGATTACCCGATGGGACTGTCACACTGTCTAACTGTAGTCTCTCTCTCCCTGGGCAGTGCTGAGGGATTACCCGATGGGACTGTCACACTGTCTAACTGTAGTCTCTCTCTCCTGGGCAGTGCTGAGGGATTACCCGATGGGACTGTCACACTGTCTAACTGTAGTCTCTCTCTCTCTCCCTGGGCAGTGCTGAGGGATTACCTGATGGGACTGTCACACTGTCTAACTGTAGTCTCTCTCTCTCTCCCTGGGCAGTGCTGAGGGATTACCCGATGGGACTGTCACACTGTCTAACTGTAGTCTCTCTCTCTCTCCCTGGGCAGTGCTGAGGGATTACCCGATGGGACTGTCACACTGTCTAACTGTAGTCTCTCTCTCTCCCTGGGCAGTGCTGAGGGATTACCCGATGGGACTGTCACACTGTCTAACTGTAGTCTCTCTCTCCCTGGGCAGTGCTGAGGGATTACCCGATGGGACTGTCACACTGTCTAACTGTAGTCTCTCTCTCTCTGGGCAGTGCTGAGGGATTACCCGATGGGACTGTCACACTGTCTAACTGTAGTCTCTCTCTCTCCCTGGGCAGTGCTGAGGGATTACCCGATGGGACTGTCACACTGTCTAACTGTAGTCTCTCTCTCTCTCCCTGGGCAGTGCTGAGGGATTACCCGATGGGACTGTCACACTGTCTAACTGTAGTCTCTCTCTCTCTCTCTGGGCAGTGCTGAGGGATTACCCGATGGGACTGTCACACTGTCTAACTGTAGTCTCTCTCTCTCTCTGGGCAGTGCTGAGGGATTACCCGATGGGACTGTCACACTGTCTAACTGTAGTCTCTCTCTCTCTCTGGGCAGTGCTGAGGGATTACCCGATGGGACTGTCACACTGTCTAACTGTAGAACTGTAGTCTCTCTCTCCCCTGGGCAGTGCTGAGAGATTACCGATGGGACTGTCACACTGTCTAACTGTAGTCTCTCTCTCCTGGGCAGTGCTGAGGGATTACCCGATGGGACTGTCACACTGTCTAACTGTAGTCGCTCTCTCTCTCTGGGCAGTGCTGAGGGATTACCCGATGGGACTGTCACACTGTCTAACTGTAGTCTCTCCCCCTGGACAGTGCTGAGGGATTACCCGATGGGACTGTCACACTGTCTAACTGTAGTCTCTCTCTCTCTCCCTGGGCAGTGCTGAGGGATTACCCGATGGGACTGTCACACTGTCTAACTGTAGTCTCTCTCTCTCTGGGCAGTGCTGAGGGATTACCCGCTGGGACTGTCACACTGTCTAACTGTAGTCTCCCTCTCTCCCTGGGCAGTGCTGAGGGATTACCCGATGGGACTGTCACACTGTCTAACTGTAGTCTCTCTCTCTCTGGGCAGTGCTGAGGGATTACACGATGGGACTGTCACACTGTCTAACTGTAGTCTCCCTCTCTCCCTGGGCAGTGCTGAGGGATTACCCGATGGGACTGTCACACTGTCTAACTGTAGTCTCTCTCTCCCTGGGCAGTGCTGAGGGATTACCCGATGGGACTGTCACACTGTCTAACTGTAGTCTCTCTCGCTCTCTGGACAGTGCTGAGGGATTATCCGATGGGACTGTCACACTGTCTAACTGTAGTCTCTCTCCCTGGGCAGTGCTGAGGGATTACCCGATGGGACTGTCACACTGTCTAACTGTAGTCTCTCTCTCCTGGGCAGTGCTGAGGGATTACCCGATGGGACTGTCACACTGTCTAACTGTCGTCTCTCTCTCTCTCCTGGGCAGTGCTGAGGGATTACCCGATGGGACTGTCACACTGTCTAACTGTAGTCTCTCTCTCTCTCCCTGGGCAGTGCTGAGGGATTACCCGATGGGACTGTCACACTGTCTAACTGTAGTCTCTCTCTCCCTGGGCAGTGCTGAGGGATTACCCGATGGAACTGTCACACTGTCTAACTGTAGTCTCTCTCTCTCTCCTGGGCAGTGCTGAGGGATTACCCGATGGGACTGTCACACTGTCTAACTGTAGTCTCTCTCTCCCTGGGCAGTGCTGAGAGATTACCCGATGGGACTGTCACACTATCTAACTGTAGTCTCTCCCCCTGGGCAGTGCTGAGGGATTACCCGATGGGACTGTCACACTGTCTAACTGTCGTCTCTCTCTCTCTCTCCCTGGGCAGTGCTGAGGGATTACCGATGGGACTGTCACACAGTCGAACTGTCGTCTCTCTCTCTCTCTCCTGGGCAGTGCTGAGGGATTACCCGATGGGACTGTCACACTGTCTAACTGTAGTCTCTCTCTCTCTCTCTGGGCAGTGCTGAGGGATTACCCGATGGGACTGTCATACTGTCTAACTGTAGTCTCTCTCTCCCTGGGCAGTGCTGAGGGATTACCCGATGGGACTGTCACACTGTCTAACTGTAGTCTCTCTCTCTCTCCCTGGGCAGTGCTGAGGGATTACCCGATGGGACTGTCACACTGTCTAACTGTAGTCTCTCTCTCTCTCCCTGGGCAGTGCTGAGGGATTACCCGATGGGACTGTCACACTGTCTAACTGTAGTCTCTCCCCCTGGGCAGTGCTGAGGGATTACCCGATGGGACTGTCACACTGTCTAACTGTAGTCTCTCTCTCTCTCTCCCTGGGCAGTGCTGAGGGATTACCCGATGGGACTGTCACACTGTCTAACTGTAGTCTCTCTCTCTCTCTGGGCAGTGCTGAGGGATTACCCGATGGGACTGTCACACTGTCTAACAGTAGTCTCTCTCTCCCTGGGCAGTGCTGAGGGATTACCCGATGGGACTGTCACACTGTCTAACTGTAGTCTCTCTCTCCCTGGGCAGTGCTGAGGGATTACCCGATGGGACTGTCATACTGTCTAACTGTCGTCTCTCTCTCCCTGGGCAGTGCTGAGGGATTACCCGATGGGACTGTCACACTGTCTAACTGTAGTCTCTCTCTCTCTCCCTGGGCAGTGCTGAGGGATTACCGATGGGACTGTCACACTGTCTAACTGTAGTCTCTCTCTCTCCCTGGGCAGTGCTGAGGGATTACCCGATGGGACTGTCACACTGTCTAACTGTAGTCTCTCTCTCCCTGGGCAGTGCTGAGGGATTACCCGATGGGACTGTCACACTGTCTAACTGTAGTCTCTCCCCCTGGGCAGTGCTGAGGGATTACCCGATGGGACTGCCACACTGTCTAACTGTAGTCTCTCTCTCTCTCCTGGGCAGTGCTGAGGGATTACCCGATGGGACTGTCACACTGTCTAACTGTAGTCTCTCTCTCTCCCTGGGCAGTGCTGAGGGATTACCCGATGGGACTGTCACACTAACTGTAGTCTCTCCCCCTGGGCAGTGCTGAGGGATTACCCGATGGGACTGTCACACTGTCTAACTGTCGTCTCTCTCTCTCTCTGCCTGGGCAGTGCTGAGGGATTACCCGATGGGACTGTCACACTGTCTAACTGTCGTCTCTCTCTCTCTCTCCCTGGGCAGTGCTGAGGGATTACCCGATGGGACTGTCACACTGTCTAACTGTAGTCTCTCTCTCTCTCTCTGGGCAGTGCTGAGGGATTACCCGATGGGACTGTAATACTGTCTAACTGTAGTCTCTCTCTCCCTGGGCAGTGCTGAGGGATTACCGATGGGACTGTCACACTGTCTAACTGTAGTCTCTCTCTCTCTACCTGGGCAGTGCTGAGGGATTACCCGATGGGACTGTCACACTGTCTAACTGTCGTCTCTCTCTCTCTCTCCCTGGGCAGTGCTGAGGGATTACCCGATGGGACTGTCACACTGTCTAACTGTAGTCTCTCTCTCTCTCTCTGGGCAGTGCTGAGGGATTACCCGATGGGACTGTCATACTGTCTAACTGTAGTCTCTCTCTCCCTGGGCAGTGCTGAGGGATTACCCGATGGGACTGTCACACTGTCTAACTGTAGTCTCTCTCTCTCTACCTGGGCAGTGCTGAGGGATTACCCGATGGGACTGTCACACTGTCTAACTGTAGTCTCTCTCCCTCTCCCTGGGCAGTGCTGAGGGATTACCCGATGGGACTGTCACACTGTCTAACTGTAGTCTCTCCCCCTGGGCAGTGCTGAGGGATTACCCGATGGGACTGTCACACTGTCTAACTGTATTCTCTCCCCCTGGGCAGTGCTGAGGGATTACCCGATGGGACTGTCACACTGTCTAACTGTAGTCTCTCTCTCTCTCTCCCTGGGCAGTGCTGAGGGATTACCCGATGGGACTGTCACACTGTCTAACTGTCGTCTCTCTCTCTCTCTCCCTGGGCAGTGCTGAGGGATTACCCGATGGGACTGTCACACTGTCTAACTGTCGTCTCTCTCTCTCTCTCCCTGGGCAGTGCTGAGGGATTACCCGATGGGACTGTCACACTGTCTAACTGTAGTCTCTCTCTCCCTGGGCAGTGCTGAGGGATTACCCGATGGGACTGTCACACTGTCTAACTGTAGTCTCTCTCTCTCTCTCTGGGCAGTGCTGAGGGATTACCCGATGGGACTGTCATACTGTCTAACTGTAGTCTCTCTCTCCCTGGGCAGTGCTGAGGGATTACCCGATGGGACTGTCACACTGTCTAACTGTAGTCTCTCTCCCTGGGCAGTGCTGAGGGATTACCCGATGGGACTGTCATACTGTCTATCTGTAGTCTCTCTCTCCCTGGGCAGTGCTGAGGGATTACCCGATGGGACTGTCACACTGTCTAACTGTAGTCTCTCTCTCTCCCTGGGCAGTGCTGAGGGATTACCCGATGGGACTGTCACACTGTCTAACTGTAGTCTCTCTCTCTCTCCCTGGGCAGTGCTGAGGGATTACCCGATGGGACTGTCACACTGTCTAACTGTAGTCTGTCTCTCCCTGGGCAGTGCTGAGGGATTACCCGATGGGACTGTCACACTGTCTAACTGTAGTCTCTCTCTCCCTGGGCAGTGCTGAGGGATTACCCGATGGGACTGTCACACTGTCTAACTGTAGTCTCTCTCTCTCTCTCCTGGGCAGTGCTGAGGGATTACCCGATGGGACTGTCACACTGTCTAACTGTAGTCTCTCCCTCTCTCTGGGCAGTGCTGAGGGATTACCCGATGGGACTGTCACACTGTCTAACTGTAGTCTCTCTCTCCTGGGCAGTGCTGAGGGATTACCCGATGGGACTGTCACACTGTCTAACTGTAGTCTCTCTCTCTCCCTGGGCAGTGCTGAGGGATTACCCGATGGGACTGTCATACTGTCTAACTGTAGTCTCTCTCTCCCTGGGCAGTGCTGAGGGATTACCCGATGGGACTGTCACACTGTCTAACTGTAGTCTCTCTCTCTCTCCCTGGGCAGTGCTGAGGGATTACCCGATGGGACTGTCACACTGTCTAACTGTAGTCTCTCTCTCTCTCCCTGGGCAGTGCTGAGGGATTACCCGATGGGACTGTCACACTGTCTAACTGTAGTCTCTCTCTCCCTGGGCAGTGCTGAGGGATTACCCGATGGGACTGTCACACTGTCTAACTGTAGTCTCTCCCTGGGCAGTGCTGAGGGATTACCCGATGGGACTGCCACACTGTCTAACTGTAGTCTCTCTCTCTCTCCCTGGGCAGTGCTGAGGGATTACCCGATGGGACTGTCACACTGTCTAACTGTAGTCTCTCTCTCTCCCTGGCAGTGCTGAGGGATTACCCGATGGGACTGTCACACTAACTGTAGTCTCTCCCCCTGGGCAGTGCTGAGGGATTACCCGATGGGACTGTCACACTGTCTAACTGTCGTCTCTCTCTCTCTCTACCTGGGCAGTGCTGAGGGATTACCCGATGGGACTGTCACACTGTCTAACTGTAGTCTCTCTCTCTCTCTCCCTGGGCAGTGCTGAGGGATTACCCGATGGGACTGTCACACTGTCTAACTGTAGTCTCTCTCTCTCTCTCTGGGCAGTGCTGAGGGATTACCCGATGGGACTGTAATACTGTCTAACTGTAGTCTCTCTCTCCTGGGCAGTGCTGAGGGATTACCCGATGGGACTGTCACACTGTCTAACTGTAGTCTCTCTCTCTCTACCTGGGCAGTGCTGAGGGATTACCCGATGGGACTGTCACACTGTCTAACTGTAGTCTCTCTCTCTCTCCCTGGGCAGTGCTGAGGGATTACCCGATGGGACTGTCACACTGTCTAACTGTAGTCTCCCCCCCTGGGCAGTGCTGAGGGATTACCCGATGGGACTGTCACACTGTCTAACTGTATTCTCTCCCCCTGGGCAGTGCTGAGGGATTACCCGATGGGACTGTCACACTGTCTAACTGTAGTCTCTCTCTCTCTCTCCCTGGGCAGTGCTGAGGGATTACCCGATGGGACTGTCACTCTGTCTAACTGTCGTCTCTCTCTCTCTCCCTGGGCAGTGCTGAGGGAGTACCCGATGGGACTGTCACACTGTCTAACTGTAGTCTCTCTCTCTCTGGGCAGTGCTGAGGGATTACCCGATGGGACTGTCACACTGTCTAACTGTAGTCTCTCTCTCTCCTCTGGGCAGTGCTGAGGGATTACCCGATGGGACTGTCATACTGTCTAACTGTAGTCTCTCTCTCCCTGGCAGTGCTGAGGGATTACCCGTTGGGACTGTCACACTGTCTAACTGTAGTCTCTCTCTCCTGGGCAGTGCTGAGGGATTACCCGATGGGACTGTCATACTGTCTAACTGTAGTCTCTCTCTCCCTGGGCAGTGCTGAGGGATTACCCGATGGGACTGTCACTCTGTCTAACTGTAGTCTCTCTCTCCCTGGGCAGTGCTGAGGGATTACCCGATGGGACTGTCACACTGTCTAACTGTAGTCTCTCTCTCCCTGGGCAGTGCTGAGGGATTACCGATGGGACTGTCACACTGTCTAACTGTAGTCTCTCTCTCCTGGGCAGTGCTGAGGGATTACCCGATGGGACTGTCATACTGTCTAACTGTAGTCTCTCTCTCCCTGGGCAGTGCTGAGGGATTACCCGATGGGACTGTCACACTGTCTAACTGTAGTCTCTCTCTCTCTCCTGGGCAGTGCTGAGGGATTACCGATGGGACTGTCACACTGTCTAACTGTAGTCTCTCTCTCTCTCTCCTGGGCAGTGCTGAGGGATTACCCGATGGGACTGTCACACTGTCTAACTGTAGTCTCTCTCTCCCTGGGCAGTGCTGAGGGATTACCCGATGGGACTGTCACACTGTCTAACTGTAGTCTCTCCCCCTGGGCAGTGCTGAGGGATTACCCGATGGGACTGTCACACTGTCTAACTGTAGTCTCTCTCTCTCCCTGGGCAGTGCTGAGGGATTACCCGATGGGACTGTCACACTGTCTAACTGTAGTCTCTCTCTCTCCCTGGGCAGTGCTGAGGGATTACCGATGGGACTGTCACACTAACTGTAGTCTCTCCCCCTGGGCAGTGCTGAGGGATTACCCGATGGGACTGTCACTCTGTCTAACTGTCGTCTCTCTCTCTCTCTGCCTGGGCAGTGCTGAGGGATTACCCGATGGGACTGTCACACTGTCTAACTGTCGTCTCTCTCTCTCTCTCCTGGGCAGTGCTGAGGGATTACCCGATGGGACTGTCACACTGTCTAACTGTAGTCTCTCTCTCTCTCGCTGGGCAGTGCTGAGGGATTACCCGATGGGACTGTAATACTGTCTAACTGTAGTCTCTCTCTCCCTGGGCAGTGCTGAGGGATTACCCGAGGGGACTGTCACACTGTCTAACTGTAGTCTCTCTCTCTCTCTCTGGGCAGTGCTGAGGGATTACCCGATGGGACTGTAATACTGTCTAACTGTAGTCTCTCTCTCCCTGGGCAGTGCTGAGGGATTACCCGATGGGACTGTCACACTGTCTAACTGTAGTCTCTCTCTCCCTGGGCAGTGCTGAGGGATTACCCGATGGGTCTGTCACACTGTCTAACTGTAGTCTCTCTCTCTCTACCTGGGCAGTGCTGAGGGATTACCGATGGGACTGTCACACTGTCTAACTGTAGTCTCTCTCCCTCTCCCTGGGCAGTGCTGAGGGATTACCCGATGGGACTGTCACACTGTCTAACTGTAGTCTCTCTCTCCCTGGGCAGTGCTGAGGGATTACCCGATGGGACTGTCACACTGTCTAACTGTAGTCTCTCTCTCTCTCCCTGGGCAGTGCTGAGGGATTACCGATGGGACTGTCACACTGTCTAACTGTAGTCTCTCCTCTCTCTCCCTGGGCAGTGCTGAGGGATTACCCGATGGGACTGTCACACTGTCTAACTGTAGTCTCTCCACCTGGGCAGTGCTGAGGGATTACCCGATGGGACTGCCACACTGTCTAACTGTAGTCTCTCTCTCTCTCCTGGGCAGTGCTGAGGGATTACCGATGGGACTGTCACACTGTCTAACTGTAGTCTCTCTCTCTCACTGGGTCAGTGCTGAGGGATTACCCGATGGGACTGTCACACTAACTGTAGTCTCTCCCCCTGGGCAGTGCTGAGGGATCACCCGATGGGACTGTCACACTGTCTAACTGTCGTCTCTCTCTCTCTCTGCCTGGGCAGTGCTGAGGGATTACCCGATGGGACTGACACACTGTCTAACTGTCGTCTCTCTCTCTCTCTCCCTGGGCAGTGCTGAGGGATTACCCGATGGGACTGTCACACTGTCTAACTGTAGTCTCTCTCTCCCTGGGCAGTGCTGAGGGATTACCCGATGGGACTGTCACACTGTCTAACTGTAGTCTCTCTCTCTCTCTCTGGGCAGTGCTGAGGGATTACCCGATGGGACTGTAATACTGTCTAACTGTAGTCTCTCTCTCCCTGGGCAGTGCTGAGGGATTACCCGATGGGACTGTCACACTGTCTAACTGTAGTCTCTCTCTCTCCCTGGGCAGTGCTGAGGGATTACCCGATGGGACTGTCACACTGTCTAACTGTCGTCTCTCTCTCTCTGCCTGGGCAGTGCTGAGGGATTACCGATGGGACTGTCACACTGTCTAACTGTCGTCTCTCTCTCTCTCTCCCTGGGCAGTGCTGAGGGATTACCCGATGGGACTGTCACACTGTCTAACTGTATTCTCTCCCCCTGGGCAGTGCTGAGGGATTACCCGATGGGACTGTCACACTGTCTAACTGTAGTCTCTCTCTCTCTCCCTGGGCAGTGCTGAGGGATTACCCGATGGGACTGTAATACTGTCTAACTGTAGTCTCTCTCTCCCTGGGCAGTGCTGAGGGATTACCCGATGGGACTGTCACACTGTCTAACTGTAGTCTCTCTCTCTCTACCTGGGCAGTGCTGAGGGATTACCCGATGGGACTGTCACACTGTCTAACTGTCGTCTCTCTCTCTCTCTCCCTGGGCAGTGCTGAGGGATTACCCGATGGGACTGTCACACTGTCTAACTGTAGTCTCTCTCTCTCTCTGGGCAGTGCTGAGGGATTACCCGATGGGACTGTAATACTGTCTAACTGTAGTCTCTCTCTCCCTGGGCAGTGCTGAGGGATTACCCGATGGGACTGTCACACTGTCTAACTGTAGTCTCTCTCTCTCTACCTGGGCAGTGCTGAGGGATTACCCGATGGGACTGTCACACTGTCTAACTGTAGTCTCTCTCCCTCTCCCTGGGCAGTGCTGAGGGATTACCCGATGGGACTGTCACACTGTCTAACTGTAGTCTCTCCCCCTGGGCAGTGCTGAGGGATTACCCGATGGGACTGTCACACTGTCTAACTGTATTCTCTCCCCCTGGGCAGTGCTGAGGGATTACCCGATGGGACTGTCACACTGTCTAACTGTAGTCTCTCTCTCTCTCGCCCTGGGCAGTGCTGAGGGATTACCCGATGGGACTGTCACACTGTCTAACTGTCGTCTCTCTCTCTCTCTCCCTGGGCAGTGCTGAGGGATTACCCGATGGGACTGTCACACTGTCTAACTGTCGTCTCTCTCTCTCTCTCCCTGGGCAGTGCTGAGGGATTACCCGATGGGACTGTCACACTGTCTAACTGTAGTCTCTCTCTCCCTGGGCAGTGCTGAGGGATTACCCGATGGGACTGTCACACTGTCTAACTGTAGTCTCTCTCTCTCTCTCTGGGCAGTGCTGAGGGATTACCCGATGGGACTGTCATACTGTCTAACTGTAGTCTCTCTCTCCCTGGGCAGTGCTGAGGGATTACCCGATGGGACTGTCACACTGTCTAACTGTAGTCTCTCTCCCTGGGCAGTGCTGAGGGATTACCCGATGGGACTGTCATACTGTCTAACTGTAGTCTCTCTCTCCCTGGGCAGTGCTGAGGGATTACCCGATGGGACTGTCACACTGTCTAACTGTAGTCTCTCTCTCTCTCCCTGGGCAGTGCTGAGGGATTACCCGATGGGACTGTCACACTGTCTAACTGTAGTCTCTCTCTCTCTCCCTGGGCAGTGCTGAGGGATTACCCGATGGGACTGTCACACTGTCTAACTGTAGTCTCTCTCTCCCTGGGCAGTGCTGAGGGATTACCCGATGGGACTGTCACACTGTCTAACTGTAGTCTCTCTCTCCCTGGGCAGTGCTGAGGGATTACCCGATGGGACTGTCACACTGTCTAACTGTAGTCTCTCTCTCTCTCTCCCTGGGCAGTGCTGAGGGATTATCCGATAGGACTGTCACACTGTCTAACTGTAGTCTCTCCCTCTCTCTGGGCAGTGCTGAGGGATTACCCGATGGGACTGTCACACTGTCTAACTGTAGTCTCTCTCTCCCTGGGCAGTGCTGAGGGATTACCCGATGGGACTGTCACACTGTCTAACTGTAGTCTCTCTCTCCCTGGGCAGTGCTGAGGGATTACCCGATGGGACTGTCATACTGTCTAACTGTAGTCTCTCTCTCCCTGGGCAGTGCTGAGGGATTACCCGATGGGACTGTCACACTGTCTAACTGTAGTCTCTCTCTCTCTCCCTGGGCAGTGCTGAGGGATTACCCGATGGGACTGTCACACTGTCTAACTGTAGTCTCTCTCTCTCCCTGGGCAGTGCTGAGGGATTACCCGATGGGACTGTCACACTGTCTAACTGTAGTCTCTCTCTCCCTGGGCAGTGCTGAGGGATTACCCGATGGGACTGTCACACTGTCTAACTGTAGTCTCTCCCCCTGGGCAGTGCTGAGGGATTACCCGATGGGACTGCCACACTGTCTAACTGTAGTCTCTCTCTCTCTCCCTGGGCAGTGCTGAGGGATTACCCGATGGGACTGTCACACTGTCTAACTGTAGTCTCTCTCTCTCCCTGGGCAGTGCTGAGGGATTACCCGATGGGACTGTCACACTAACTGTAGTCTCTCCCCCTGGGCAGTGCTGAGGGATTACCCGATGGGACTGTCACACTGTCTAACTGTCGTCTCTCTCTCTCTCTACCTGGGCAGTGCTGAGGGATTACCCGATGGGACTGTCACACTGTCTAACTGTCGTCTCTCTCTCTCTCCCTGGGCAGTGCTGAGGGATTACCGATGGGACTGTCACACTGTCTAACTGTAGTCTCTCTCTCTCTCTCTGGGCAGTGCTGAGGGATTACCCGATGGGACTGTAATACTGTCTAACTGTAGTCTCTCTCTCCTGGGCAGTGCTGAGGGATTACCCGATGGGACTGTCACACTGTCTAACTGTAGTCTCTCTCTCTCTACCTGGGCAGTGCTGAGGGATTACCCGATGGGACTGTCACACTGTCTAACTGTAGTCTCTCTCTCTCTCCCTGGGCAGTGCTGAGGGATTACCCGATGGGACTGTCACACTGTCTAACTGTAGTCTCCCCCCCTGGGCAGTGCTGAGGGATTACCCGATGGGACTGTCACACTGTCTAACTGTATTCTCTCCCCCTGGGCAGTGCTGAGGGATTACCCGATGGGACTGTCACACTGTCTAACTGTAGTCTCTCTCTGTCTCTCCCTGGGCAGTGCTGAGGGATTACCCGATGGGACTGTCACACTGTCTAACTGTCGTCTCTCTCTCTCTCTCCTGGGCAGTGCTGAGGGATTACCCGATGGGACTGTCACACTGTCTAACTGTAGTCTCTCTCTCTCTGGGCAGTGCTGAGGGATTACCCGATGGGACTGTCACACTGTCTAACTGTAGTCTCTCTCTCTCTCTCTGGGCAGTGCTGAGGGATTACCCGATGGGACTGTCATACTGTCTAACTGTAGTCTCTCTCTCCCTGGGCAGTGCTGAGGGATTACCCGATGGGACTGTCACACTGTCTAACTGTAGTCTCTCTCTCCCTGGGCAGTGCTGAGGGATTACCCGATGGGACTGTCACACTGTCTAACTGTAGTCTCTCTCTCTCTCTCCCTGGGCAGTGCTGAGGGATTACCGATGGGACTGTCACACTGTCTATCTGTAGTCTCTCCCTCTCTCTGGGCAGTGCTGAGGGATTACCCGATGGGACTGTCACACTGTCTAACTGTAGTCTCTCTCTCCCTGGGCAGTGCTGAGGGATTACCGATGGGACTGTCACACTGTCTAACTGTAGTCTCTCTCTCCCTGGGCAGTGCTGAGGGATTACCCGATGGGACTGTCATACTGTCTAACTGTAGTCTCTCTCTCCCTGGCAGTGCTGAGGGATTACCCGATGGGACTGTCACACTGTCTAACTGTAGTCTCTCTCTCTCTCCCTGGGCAGTGCTGAGGGATTACCCGATGGGACTGTCACACTGTCTAACTGTAGTCTCTCTCTCTCTCCCTGGGCAGTGCTGAGGGATTACCCGATGGGACTGTCACACTGTCTAACTGTAGTCTCTCTCTCCCTGGGCAGTGCTGAGGGATTACCCGATGGGACTGTCACACTGTCTAACTGTAGTCTCTCCCCCTGGGCAGTGCTGAGGGATTACCCGATGGGACTGCCACACTGTCTAACTGTAGTCTCTCTCTCTCTCCCTGGGCAGTGCTGAGGGATTACCCGATGGGACTGTCACACTGTCTAACTGTAGTCTCTCTCTCTCCCTGGGCAGTGCTGAGGGATTACCCGATGGGACTGTCACACTAACTGTAGTCTCTCCCCCTGGGCAGTGCTGAGGGATTACCCGATGGGACTGTCACACTGTCTAACTGTCGTCTCTCTCTCTCTCTACCTGGGCAGTGCTGAGGGATTACCCGATGGGACTGTCACACTGTCTAACTGTCGTCTCTCTCTCTCTCTCCCTGGGCAGTGCTGAGGGATTACCCGATGGGACTGTCACACTGTCTAACTGTAGTCTCTCTCTCTCTACCTGGGCAGTGCTGAGGGATTACCCGATGGGACTGTCACACTGTCTAACTGTAGTCTCTCTCTCTCTCCCTGGGCAGTGCTGAGGGATTACCCGATGGGACTGTCACACTGTCTAACTGTAGTCTCCCCCCCTGGGCAGTGCTGAGGGATTACCCGATGGGACTGTCACACTGTCTAACTGTATTCTCTCCCCCTGGGCAGTGCTGAGGGATTACCCGATGGGACTGTCACACTGTCTAACTGTAGTCTCTCTCTCTCTCTCCCTGGGCAGTGCTGAGGGATTACCCGATGGGACTGTCACACTGTCTAACTGTCGTCTCTCTCTCTCTCTCCCTGGGCAGTGCTGAGGGATTACCCGATGGGACTGTCACACTGTCTAACTGTCGTCTCTCTCTCTCTCTCCCTGGGCAGTGCTGAGGGATTACCCGATGGGACTGTCACACTGTCTAACTGTAGTCTCTCTCTCCCTGGGCAGTGCTGAGGGATTACCCGATGGGACTGTCACACTGTCTAACTGTAGTCTCTCTCTCTCTCTGGGCAGTGCTGAGGGATTACCCGATGGGACTGTCATACTGTCTATCTGTAGTCTCTCTCTCCCTGGCAGTGCTGAGGGATTACCCGATGGGACTGTCACACTGTCTAACTGTAGTCTGTCTCCCTGGGCAGTGCTGAGGGATTACCCGATGGGACTGTCATACTGTCTAACTGTAGTCTCTCTCTCCCTGGGCAGTGCTGAGGGATTACCCGATGGGACTGTCACACTGTCTAACTGTAGTCTCTCTCTCTCTCTCTGGGCAGTGCTGAGGGATTACCCGATGGGACTGTAATACTGTCTAACTGTAGTCTCTCTCTCCCTGGGCAGTGCTGAGGGATTACCCGATGGGACTGTCACACTGTCTAACTGTAGTCTCTCTCTCTCTACCTGGGCAGTGCTGAGGGATTACCCGATGGGACTGTCACACTGTCTAACTGTAGTCTCTCTCTCTCCCCTGGGCAGTGCTGAGGGATTACCCGATGGGACTGTCACACTGTCTAACTGTAGTCTCCCCCCCTGGGCAGTGCTGAGGGATTACCCGATGGGACTGTCACACTGTCTAACTGTATTCTCTCCCCCTGGGCAGTGCTGAGGGATTACCCGATGGGACTGTCACACTGTCTAACTGTAGTCTCTCTCTCTCTCTCCCTGGGCAGTGCTGAGGGATTACCCGATGGGACTGTCACACTGTCTAACTGTAGTCTCTCTCTCTCTCTCCCTGGGCAGTGCTGAGGGATTACCCGATGGGACTGTCACACTGTCTAACTGTCGTCTCTCTCTCTCTCTCCCTGGGCAGTGCTGAGGGATTACCCGATGGGACTGTCACACTGTCTAACTGTAGTCTCTCTCTCCCTGGGCAGTGCTGAGGGATTACCCGATGGGACTGTCACACTGTCTAACTGTAGTCTCTCTCTCTCTCTCTGGCAGTGCTGAGGGATTACCCGATGGGACTGTCATACTGTCTATCTGTAGTCTCTCTCTCCCTGGGCAGTGCTGAGGGATTACCCGATGGGACTGTCACACTGTCTAACTGTAGTCTGTCTCCCTGGGCAGTGCTGAGGGATTACCCGATGGGACTGTCATACTGTCTAACTGTAGTCTCTCTCTCCCTGGGCAGTGCTGAGGGATTACCCGATGGGACTGTCACACTGTCTAACTGTAGTCTCTCTCTCTCTCCCTGGGCAGTGCTGAGGGATTACCCGATGGGACTGTCACACTGTCTAACTGTAGTCTCTCTCTCTCTCCCTGGGCAGTGCTGAGGGATTACCCGATGGGACTGTCACACTGTCTAACTGTAGTCTCTCTCTCCCTGGGCAGTGCTGAGGGATTACCCGATGGGACTGTCACACTGTCTAACTGTAGTCTCTCTCTCCCTGGGCAGTGCTGAGGGATTACCCGATGGGACTGTCACACTGTCTAACTGTAGTCTCTCTCTCTCTCCCTGGACAGTGCTGAGGGATTATCCGATGGGACTGTCACACTGTCTAACTGTAGTCTCTCTCCCTGGGCAGTGCTGAGGGATTACCCGATGGGACTGTCACACTGTCTAACTGTAGTCTCTCTCTCTCCCTGGTCAGTGCTGAGGGATTACCGATGGGACTGTCACACTGTCTAACTGTAGTCTCTCTCTCCCTGGGCAGTGCTGAGGGATTACCCGATGGGACTGTCACACTGTCTAACTGTAGTCTCTCTCTCTCTCCCTGGGCAGTGCTGAGGGATTACCCGATGGGACTGTCACACTGTCTAACTATAGTCTCTCTCTCTCCCTGGACAGTGCTGAGGAATTACCCGATGGGACTGTCACACTGTCTAACTGTAGTCTCTCTCTCTCCCCTGGGCAGTGCTGAGGGATTACCCGATGGGACTGTCACACTGTCTAACTGTAGTCTCTCTCTCTCCCTGGACAGTGCTGAGGGATTACCCGATGGGACTGTCACACTGTCTAACTGTAGTCTCTCTCCCCCTGGGCAGTGCTGACGGATTACCCGATGGGACTGTCACACTGTCTAACTGTAGTCTCTCTCTCTCCCTGGGCAGTGCTGAGGGATTACCCGATGGGACTGTCACACTGTCTAACTGTAGAACTGTAGTCTCTCTCTCCCCCTGGGCAGTGCTGAGAGATTACCCGATGGGACTGTCACACTGTCTAACTGTAGTCTCTCTCTCCCTGGGCAGTGCTGAGGGATTACCCGATGGGACTGCCACACTGTCTAACTGTAGTCTCTCTCTCCCTGGACAGTGCTGAGGGATTACCCGATGGGACTGTCACACTGTCTAACTGTAGTCTCTCTCTCCCTGGGCAGTGCTGAGGGATTACCCGATGGGACTGTCACACTGTCTAACTGTAGTCTCTCTCTCTCCCTGGGCAGTGCTGAGGGATTACCCGATGGGACTGTCACACTGTCTAACTGTAGAACTGTAGTCTCTCTCTCCCCCTGGGCAGTGCTGAGAGATTACCCGATGGGACTGTCACACTGTCTAACTGTAGTCTCTCTCTCCCTGGCAGTGCTGAGGGATTACCCGATGGGACTGTCACACTGTCTAACTGTAGTCTCTCTCCCTGGGCAGTGCTGAGGGATTACCCGATGGGACTGTCACACTGTCTAACTGTAGTCTCTCTCTCTCCCTGGTCAGTGCTGAGGTATTATCCGATGGGACTGTCACACTGTCTAACTGTAGTCTCTCTCTCCCTGGGCAGTGCTGAGGGATTACCCGATGGGACTGTCACACTGTCTAACTGTAGTCTCTCTCTCTCTCCCTGGGCAGTGCTGAGGGATTACCCGATGGGACTGTCACACTGACTAACTATAGTCTCTCTCTCTCCCTGGACAGTGCTGAGGGATTACCCGATGGGACTGTCACACTGTCTAACTGTAGTCTCTCTCTCTCCCCCTGGGCAGTGCTGAGGGATTACCCGATGGGACTGTCACACTGTCTAACTGTAGTCTCTCTCTCTCCCTGGACAGTGCTGAGGGATTACCCGATGGGACTGTCACACTGTCTAACTGTAGTCTCTCTCCCCCTGGGCAGTGCTGAGGGATTACCCGATGGGACTGTCACACTGTCTAACTGTAGTCTCTCTCTCTCCCTGGGCAGTGCTGAGGGATTACCCGATGGGACTGTCACACTGTCTAACTGTAGAACTGTAGTCTCTCTCTCCCCCTGGGCAGTGCTGAGAGATTACCCGATGGGACTGTCACACTGTCTAACTGTAGTCTCTCTCTCCCTGGGCAGTGCTGAGGGATTACCCGATGGGACTGCCACACTGTCTAACTGTAGTCTCTCTCTCCCTGGATAGTGCTGAGGGATTACCCGATGGGACTGTCACACTGTCTAACTGTAGTCTCTCTCTCCCTGGGCAGTGCTGAGGGATTACCCGATGGGACTGTCACACTGTCTAACTGTAGTCTCTCTCTCCCTGGCAGTGCTGAGGGATTACCCGATGGGACTGTCACACTGTCTAACTGTAGTCTCTCTCTCTCTCCCTGGGCAGTGCTGAGGGATTACCCGATGGGACTGTCACACTGTCTAACTGTAGTCTCTCTCCCTGGGCAGTGCTGAGGGATTACCCGATGGGACTGCCACACTGTCTAACTGTAGTCTCTCTCTCTCCCTGGGCAGTGCTGAGGGATTACCCGATGGGACTGTCACACTGTCTAACTGTAGAACTGTAGTCTCTCTCTCCCCTGGGCAGTGCTGAGAGATTACCCGATGGGACTGTCACACTGTCTTACTGTAGTCTCTCTCTCTCTCTGGGCAGTGCTGAGGGATTACCCGATGGGACTGTCACACTGTCTAACTGTAGTCTCTCCCCCTGGACAGTGCTGAGGGATTACCCGATGGGACTGTCACACTGTCTAACTGTAGTCTCTCTCTCTCTCTGGGCAGTGCTGAGGGATTACCCGATGGGACTGTCACACTGTCTAACTGTAGTCTCTCTCTCTCTCTGGGCAGTGCTGAGGGATTACCCGATGGGACTGTCACACTGTCTCACTGTAGTCTCTCTCTCCCTGGGCAGTGCTGAGGCATTACCCGATGGGACTGTCACACTGTCTAACTGTAGTCTCCCTCTCTCCCTGGGCAGTGCTGAGGGATTACCCGATGGGACTGTCACACTGTCTAACTGTAGTCTCTCTCTCCCTGGGCAGTGCTGAGGGATTACCCGATGGGACTGTCACACTGTCTAACTGTAGTCTCTCTCTCTCTCCTGGGCAGTGCTGAGGGATTATCCGATGGGACTGTCACACTGTCTAACTGTAGTCTCTCTCCCTGGGCAGTGCTGAGGGATTACCCGATGGGACTGTCACACTGTCTAACTGTAGTCTCTCTCTCCCTGGGCAGTGCTGAGGGATTACCCGATGGGACTGTCACACTGTCTAACTGTAGTCTCTCTCTCTCTCCCTGGGCAGTGCTGAGGGATTACCCGATGGGACTGTCACACTGTCTAACTGTAGTCTCTCTCTCTCTCCCTGGGCAGTGCTGAGGGATTACCCGATGGGACTGTCACACTGTCTAACTGTAGTCTCTCTCTCTCTCTCTCTGGGCAGTGCTGAGGGATTACCCGATGGGACTGTCACACTGTCTAACTGTAGTCTCTCTCTCTCTCTGGGCAGTGCTGAGGGATTACCCGATGGGACTGTCACACTGTCTAACTGTAGTCTCTCCCCCCTGGGCAGTGCTGAGGGATTACCCGATGGGACTGCCACACTGTCTAACTGTAGTCTCTCTCTCTCTCCTGGGCAGTGCTGAGGGATTACCCGATGGGACTGTCACACTGTCTAACTGTAGTCTCTCTCACTGGGCAGTGCTGAGGGATTACCCGATGGGACTGTCACACTGTCTAACTGTAGTCTCTCTCTCTCTCCCTGGGCAGTGCTGAGGGATTACCCGATGGGACTGTCACACTGTCTAACTGTAGTCTCTCTCTCTCTCCCTGGGCAGTGCTGAGGGATTACCCGATGGGACTGTCACACTGTCTAACTGTAGTCTCTCCCCCTGGGCAGTGCTGAGGGATTACCCGATGGGACTGTCACACTATCTAACTGTAGTCTCTCCCCCTGGGCAGTGCTGAGGGATTACCCGATGGGACTGTCACACTGTCTAACTGTCGTCTGTCTCTCTCTCTCCCTGGGCAGTGCTAAGGGATTACCCGATGGGACTGTCACACTGTCTAACTGTAGTCTCTCTCTCCCTGGCAGTGCTGAGGGATTACCCGATGGGACTGTCACACTGTCTAACTGTAGTCTCTCTCTCTCTCTCCCTGGGCAGTGCTGAGGGATTACCCGATGGGACTGTCACACTGTCTAACTGTAGTCTCTCTCTCTCTCCCTGGGCAGTGCTGAGGGATTACCCGATGGGACTGTCACACTGTCTAACTGTAGTCTCTCCCCCTGGGCAGTGCTGAGGGATTACCCGATGGGACTGTCACACTGTCTAACTGTATTCTCTCCCCCTGGGCAGTGCTGAGGGATTACCCGATGGGACTGTCACACTGTCTAACTGTAGTCTCTCTCTCTCTCTCCCTGGGCAGTGCTGAGGGATTACCCGATGGGACTGTCACACTGTCTAACTGTAGTCTCTCTCTCTCTCTGGGCAGTGCTGAGGGATTACCCGATGGGACTGTCACACTGTCTAACTGTAGTCTCTCTCTCCCTGGGCAGTGCTGAGGGATTACCCGATGGGACTGTCACACTGTCTAACTGTAGTCTGTCTCTCCCTGGGCAGTGCTGAGGAATTACCTGATGGGACTGTCACACTGTCTAACTGTAGTCTCTCTCTCTCTCCCTGGGCAGTGCTGAGGGATTACCCGATGGGACTGTCACACTGTCTAACTGTAGTCTCTCTCTCTCTCCCTGGGCAGTGCTGAGGGATTACCCGATGGGACTGTCACACTGTCTAACTGTAGTCTCTCTCTCCCTGGGCAGTGCTGAGGGATTACCCGATGGGACTGTCACACTGTCTAACTGTATTCTCTCCCCCTGGGCAGTGCTGAGGGATTACCCGATGGGACTGTCACACTGTCTAACTGTCGTCTCTCTCTCTCTCTCCCTGGGCAGTGCTGAGGGATTACCCGATGGGACTGTCACACTGTCTAACTGTCGTCTCTCTCTCTCTCTCCCTGGGCAGTGCTGAGGGATTACCCGATGGGACTGTCACACTGTCTAACTGTAGTCTCTCTCTCCCTGGGCAGTGCTGAGGGATTACCCGATGGGACTGCCACACTGTCTAACTGTAGTCTCTCTCTCTCTCTGGGCAGTGCTGAGGGATTACCCGATGGGACTGTCATACTGTCTAACTGTAGTCTCTCTCTCCCTGGGCAGTGCTGAGGGATTACCCGATGGGACTGTCACACTGTCTAACTGTAGTCTGTCTCCCTGGGCAGTGCTGAGGGATTACCCGATGGGACTGTCATACTGTCTAACTGTAGTCTCTCTCTCCCTGGGCAGTGCTGAGGGATTACCCGATGGGACTGTCACACTGTCTAACTGTAGTCTCTCTCTCTCTCCCTGGGCAGTGCTGAGGGATTACCCGATGGGACTGTCACACTGTCTAACTGTAGTCTCTCTCTCTCTCCCTGGGCAGTGCTGAGGGATTACCCGATGGGACTGTCACACTGTCTAACTGTAGTCTCTCTCTCCCTGGGCAGTGCTGAGGGATTACCCGATGGGACTGTCACACTGTCTAACTGTAGTCTCTCTCTCCCTGGGCAGTGCTGAGGGATTACCCGATGGGACTGTCACACTGTCTAACTGTAGTCTCTCTCTCTCTCCCTGGACAGTGCTGAGGGATTATCCGATGGGACTGTCACACTGTCTAACTGTAGTCTCTCTCCCTGGGCAGTGCTGAGGGATTACCCGATGGGACTGTCACACTGTCTAACTGTAGTCTCTCTCTCTCCCTGGTCAGTGCTGAGGGATTATCCGATGGGACTGTCACACTGTCTAACTGTAGTCTCTCTCTCCCTGGGCAGTGCTGAGGGATTACCCGATGGGACTGTCACACTGTCTAACTGTAGTCTCTCTCTCTCTCCCTGGGCAGTGCTGAGGGATTACCCGATGGGACTGTCACACTGTCTAACTATAGTCTCTCTCTCTCCCTGGACAGTGCTGAGGGATTACCCGATGGGACTGTCACACTGTCTAACTGTAGTCTCTCTCTCTCTCCCCTGGGCAGTGCTGAGGGATTACCCGATGGGACTGTCACACTGTCTAACTGTAGTCTCTCTCTCCCTGGGCAGTGCTGAGGGATTACCCGATGGGACTGCCACACTGTCTAACTGTAGTCTCTCTCTCCCTGGACAGTGCTGAGGGATTACCCGATGGGACTGTCACACTGTCTAACTGTAGTCTCTCTCTCCCTGGGCAGTGCTGAGGGATTACCCGATGGGACTGTCACACTGTCTAACTGTAGTCTCTCTCTCCCTGGGCAGTGCTGAGGGATTACCCGATGGGACTGTCACACAGTCTAACTGTAGTCTCTCTCTCTCCCTGGGCAGTGCTGAGGGATTACCCGATGGGACTGTCACACTGTCTAACTGTAGAACTGTAGTCTCTCTCTCCCCCTGGGCAGTGCTGAGAGATTACCCGATGGGACTGTCACACTGTCTAACTGTAGTCTCTCTCTCCCTGGGCAGTGCTGAGGGATTACCCGATGGGACTGTCACACTGTCTAACTGTAGTCTCTCTCCCTGGGCAGTGCTGAGGGATTACCCGATGGGACTGTCACACTGTCTAACTGTAGTCTCTCTCTCTCCCTGGTCAGTGCTGAGGTATTATCCGATGGGACTGTCACACTGTCTAACTGTAGTCTCTCTCTCCCTGGGCAGTGCTGAGGGATTACCCGATGGGACTGTCACACTGTCTAACTGTAGTCTCTCTCTCTCTCCATGGGCAGTGCTGAGGGATTACCCGATGGGACTGTCACACTGTCTAACTATAGTCTCTCTCTCTCCCTGGACAGTGCTGAGGGATTACCCGATGGGACTGTCACACTGTCTAACTGTAGTCTCTCTCTCTCCCCCTGGGCAGTGCTGAGGGATTACCCGATGGGACTGTCACACTGTCTAACTGTAGTCTCTCTCTCTCCCTGGACAGTGCTGAGGGATTACCCGATGGGACTGTCACACTGTCTAACTGTAGTCTCTCTCCCCCTGGGCAGTGCTGAGGGATTACCCGATGGGACTGTCACACTGTCTAACTGTAGTCTCTCTCTCTCCCTGGGCAGTGCTGAGGGATTACCCGATGGGACTGTCACACTGTCTAACTGTAGAACTGTAGTCTCTCTCTCCCCCTGGGCAGTGCTGAGAGATTACCCGATGGGACTGTCACACTGTCTAACTGTAGTCTCTCTCTCCCTGGGCAGTGCTGAGGGATTACCCGATGGGACTGCCACACTGTCTAACTGTAGTCTCTCTCTCCCTGGATAGTGCTGAGGGATTACCCGATGGGACTGTCACACTGTCTAACTGTAGTCTCTCTCTCCCTGGGCAGTGCTGAGGGATTACCCGATGGGACTGTCACACTGTCTAACTGTAGTCTCTCTCTCCCTGGGCAGTGCTGAGGGATTACCCGATGGGACTGTCACACAGTCTAACTGTAGTCTCTCTCTCTCCCTGGGCAGTGCTGAGGGATTACCCGATGGGACTGTCACACTGTCTAACTGTAGAACTGTAGTCTCTCTCTCCCCCTGGGCAGTGCTGAGAGATTACCCGATGGGACTGTCACACTGTCTTACTGTAGTCTCTCTCTCTCTCTGGGCAGTGCTGAGGGATTACCCGATGGGACTGTCACACTGTCTAACTGTAGTCTCTCTCTCTCTCTCCCTGGGCAGTGCTGAGGGATTACCCGATGGGACTGTCACACTGTCTAACTGTAGTCTCTCCCTCTCTCTGGGCAGTGCTGAGGGATTACCCGATGGGACTGTCACACTGTCTAACTGTAGTCTCTCTCTCCCTGGGCAGTGCTGAGGGATTACCCGATGGGACTGTCACACTGTCTAACTGTAGTCTCTCTCTCCCTGGGCAGTGCTGAGGCATTACCCGATGGGACTGTCACACTGTCTAACTGTAGTCTCCCTCTCTCCCTGGGCAGTGCTGAGGGATTACCCGATGGGACTGTCACACTGTCTAACTGTAGTCTCTCTCTCCCTGGGCAGTGCTGAGGGATTACCCGATGGGACTGTCACACTGTCTAACTGTAGGCTCTCTCTCTCTCTGGACAGTGCTGAGGGATTATCCGATGGGACTGTCACACTGTCTAACTGTAGTCTCTCTCCCTGGGCAGTGCTGAGGGATTACCCGATGGGACTGTCACACTGTCTAACTGTAGTCTCTCTCTCCCTGGGCAGTGCTGAGGGATTACCCGATGGGACTGTCACACTGTCTAACTGTAGTCTCTCTCTCTCTCCCTGGGCAGTGCTGAGGGATTACCCGATGGGACTGTCACACTGTCTAACTGTAGTCTCTCTCTCTCTCCCTGGGCAGTGCTGAGGGATTACCCGATGGGACTGTCACACTGTCTAACTGTAGTCTCTCTCTCCCTGGGCAGTGCTGAGGGATTACCCGATGGGACTGTCACACTGTCTAACTGTAGTCTCTCCCCCTGGGCAGTGCTGAGGGAATACCCGATGGGACTGCCACACTGTCTAACTGTAGTCTCTCTCTCTCTCCCTGGGCAGTGCTGAGGGATTACCCGATGGGACTGTCACACTGTCTAACTGTAGTCTCTCTCACTGGGCACTGCTGAGGGATTACCCGATGGGACTGTCACACTGTCTAACTGTAGTCTCTCTCTCCCTGGGCAGTGCTGAGGGATTACCCGATGGGACTGTCACACTGTCTAACTGTAGTCTCTCTCTCCCTGGGCAGTGCTGAGGGATTACCCGATGGAACTGTCACACTGTCTAACTGTAGTCTCTCTCTCTCTCCCTGGGCAGTGCTGAGGGATTACCCGATGGGACTGTCACACTGTCTAACTGTAGTCTCTCCCCCTGGGCAGTGCTGAGGGATTACCCGATGGGACTGTCACACTATCTAACTGTAGTCTCTCCCCCTGGGCAGTGCTGAGGGATTACCCGATGGGACTGTCACACTGTCTAACTGTCGTCTCTCTCTCTCTCTCCCTGGGCAGTGCTGAGGGATTACCCGATGGGACTGTCACACTGTCTAACTGTAGTCTCTCTCTCTCTCTCTGGGCAGTGCTGAGGGATTACCCGATGGGACTGTCATACTGTCTAACTGTAGTCTCTCTCTCCCTGGCAGTGCTGAGGGATTACCCGATGGGACTGTCACACTGTCTAACTGTAGTCTCTCTCTCTCTCTCCCTGGGCAGTGCTGAGGGATTACCCGATGGGACTGTCACACTGTCTAACTGTAGTCTCTCTCTCTCTCCCTGGGCAGTGCTGAGGGATTACCCGATGGGACTGTCACACTGTCTAACTGTAGTCTCTCCCCCTGGGCAGTGCTGAGGGATTACCCGATGGGACTGTCACACTGTCTAACTGTATTCTCTCCCCCTGGGCAGTGCTGAGGGATTACCCGATGGGACTGTCACACTGTCTAACTGTAGTCTCTCTCTCTCTCTCCCTGGGCAGTGCTGAGGGATTACCCGATGGGACTGTCACACTGTCTAACTGTAGTCTCTCTCTCCCTGGGCAGTGCTGAGGGATTACCCGATGGGACTGTCACACTGTCTAACTGTAGTCTCTCTCTCCCTGGGCAGTGCTGAGGGATTACCCGATGGGACTGTCACACTGTCTAACTGTAGTCTCTCTCTCCCTGGGCAGTGCTGAGGGATTACCCGATGGGACTGTCATACTGTCTAACTGTAGTCTCTCTCTCCCTGGGCAGTGCTGAGGGATTACCCGATGGGAGTGTCACACTGTCTAACTGTAGTCTCTCTCTCTCTCCCTGGGCAGTGCT
The DNA here is from genome assembly GCF_020745735.1 of Hemiscyllium ocellatum. NCBI lineage: Eukaryota > Metazoa > Chordata > Chondrichthyes > Orectolobiformes > Hemiscylliidae > Hemiscyllium > Hemiscyllium ocellatum. The sequence continues at coordinate 2,904,702 of NC_083435.1, forward strand.
GAGGGATTACCCGATGGGACTGTCACACTGTCTAACTGTAGTCTCTCTCTCTCTCCCTGGGCAGTGCTGAGGGATTACCCGATGGGACTGTCACACTGTCTAACTGTAGTCTCTCTCTCCCTGGGCAGTGCTGAGGGATTACCCGATGGGACTGTCACACTGTCTAACTGTAGTCTCTCCCCCTGGGCAGTGCTGAGGGATTACCCGATGGGACTGTCACACTGTCTAACTGTAGTCTCTCTCTCTCCCTGGGCAGTGCTGAGGGATTACCCGATGGGACTGTCACACTGTCTAACTGTAGTCTCTCTCTCTCCCTGGGCAGTGCTGAGGGATTACCCGATGGGACTGTCACACTAACTGTAGTCTCTCCCCCTGGGCAGTGCTGAGGGATTACCCGATGGGACTGTCACACTGTCTAACTGTAGTCTCTCTCTCTCTCTCCCTGGGCAGTGCTGAGGGATTACCCGATGGGACTGTCACACTGTCTAACTGTCGTCTCTCTCTCTCTCTCCCTCCCTGGGCAGTGCTGAGGGATTACCCGATGGGACTGTCACACTGTCTAACTGTAGTCTCTCTCTCTCTCTCTGGGCAGTGCTGAGGGATTACCCGATGGGACTGTAATACTGTCTAACTGTAGTCTCTCTCTCCCTGGGCAGTGCTGAGGGATTACCCGATGGGACTGTCACACTGTCTAACTGTAGTCTCTCTCTCTCCCTGGGCAGTGCTGAGGGATTACCCGATGGGACTGTCACACTGTCTAACTGTAGTCTCTCTCTCTCTCCCTGGGCAGTGCTGAGGGATTACCCGATGGGAGTGTCACACTGTCTAACTGTAGTCTCTCCCCCTGGGCAGTGCTGAGGGATTACCCGATGGGACTGTCACACTGTCTAACTGTATTCTCTCCCCCTGGGCAGTGCTGAGGGTTTACCCGATGGGACTGTCACACTGTCTAACTGTAGTCTCTCTCTCTCTCTCCCTGGGCAGTGCTGAGGGATTACCCGATGGGACTGTCACACTGTCTAACTGTCGTCTCTCTCTCTCTCTCCCTGGGCAGTGCTGAGGGATTACCCGATGGGACTGTCACACTGTCTAACTGTAGTCTCTCTCTCTCCCTGGGCAGTGCTGAGGGATTACCCGATGGGACTGTCACACTGTCTAACTGTAGTCTCTCTCTCTCTCCCTGGGCAGTGCTGAGGGATTACCCGATGGGACTGTCACACTGTCTATCTGTAGTCTCTCTCTCTCTCCCTGGGCAGTGCTGAGGGATTACCCGATGGGACTGTCACACTGTCTAACTGTAGTCTCTCTCTCTCTCCCTGGGCAGTGCTGAGGGATTACCCGATGGGACTGTCACACTGTCTAACTGTAGTCTCTCTCTCCCTGGGCAGTGCTGAGGGATTACCCGATGGGACTGTCACACTGTCTAACTGTAGTCTCTCTCTCCCTGGGCAGTGCTGAGGGATTACCCGATGGGACTGTCACACTGTCTAACTGTAGTCTCTCTCTCTCTCCCTGGACAGTGCTGAGGGATTATCCGATGGGACTGTCACACTGTCTAACTGTAGTCTCTCTCCCTGGGCAGTGCTGAGGGATTACCCGATGGGACTGTCACACTGTCTAACTGTAGTCTCTCTCTCTCCCTGGTCAGTGCTGAGGGATTATCCGATGGGACTGTCACACTGTCTAACTGTAGTCTCTCTCTCCCTGGGCAGTGCTGAGGGATTACCCGATGGGACTGTCACACTGTCTAACTGTAGTCTCTCTCTCTCTCCCTGGGCAGTGCTGAGGGATTACCCGATGGGACTGTCACACTGTCTAACTATAGTCTCTCTCTCTCCCTGGACAGTGCTGAGGGATTACCCGATGGGACTGTCACACTGTCTAACTGTAGTCTCTCTCTCTCCCCCTGGGCAGTGCTGAGGGATTACCCGATGGGACTGTCACACTGTCTAACTGTAGTCTCTCTCTCTCCCTGGACAGTGCTGAGGGATCACCCGATGGGACTGTCACACTGTCTAACTGTAGTCTCTCTCTCTCCCCCTGGGCAGTGCTGAGGGATTACCCGATGGGACTGTCACACTGTCTAACTGTAGTCTCTCTCTCTCCCCCTGGGCAGTGCTGAGGGATTACCCGATGGGACTGTCACACTGTCTAACTGTAGTCTCTCTCTCCCTGGGCAGTGCTGAGGGATTACCCGATGGGACTGTCACACTGTCTAACTGTAGTCTCTCTCTCTCCCTGGGCAGTGCTGAGCGCTGAGGGATTACCCGATGGGATTGGCACGCTGGTAGACTGCTGGTACGTGGATGAAGTTGGTGGAAGGAGCAGTTTTCCCAGCTCCATTGTCCAGGAACCTGCCGTCCTGCTCCTCCGCCAGGTCCCGTACGATGAGGGAAAGGAGCCCGAGATTCCCGCTGACCTGCCTCTGCCATCTGAGCTGAAACCCGGAAGATTCTTCGCTGTCCGAGGTAAGTGGGTGAATTCCTACAGCCCGTCCCCAGAGCGCGTGGTGTTTGGACAGCTGAGCGCCTAATCGTTCTCCCTCTCTCTCGGCAGACCCTTCCCGGATAACGGCCCACCCTGGCTTTGGGACGGCCAGGGTCCCGAGGGAGAAGCCGCACTGTGAGATTAATAAATACGGCCCACAGGATTCCAGTGTGGTCTGGGCCACTGGCCTGACTGACGACGAGAAAACTCCGGCCTATCAGTCCAGCTCCTGGTTCTGTAGCTTCCTGCGGACCTTTGACCTCTCCTTCAGCGTTGCCAGTGTCCACCGGGTCACCTCAGGTCCCAGAGAAACAGGAGACCCCTCTCCACTGGAAACCTCAGGTACCAGCGGCGCAGTGATGTGAGCAAACGCACCTTCCACCCATCAGGGCTGTGTCTCCCACACTCGCACGTCACAGTGTGCCCCCCAACACACACGTCCACCCCTTACAACCCATCCCCCTGTCAACCAGAACGATACTGGGGAGGGGGTGGGGTTCAGACCGAGACCAGAGCAGGTGAGGACAACAGGAAGCGACAGCAGGTTCCCAGTCACCCCTAATTCCAGGCCTGGGATACAAACCCGGGGCATCACTAACGTCCCCACATCGATAGCCCAGTGCCAATCGCCCCGTCCAGGCTGGTACTCACACACTCTGCACCGTCAGCAGGGGGATTAGCAACATGGATCACCTGACCCTAACACTAACTCTGACCCTAACATTAACTCTGACCCTGACCCTAATCCGAATACGGACCCTGACCTTAATACCAACCCTAACACGAACTCTGACCGTGAACCTGACCCTGACCCTGTCTATGACCCTGACCCTGACCCTGTCCCTAACCCGAACCCTGTCCCCGGTCCAAACCCTAACATGAACCTTGACCATATCCCTAGCCCTTACCTAACCCTGACCCTGACCCTTTCCTGAACCCTAACCCTCACCCTGACCCTGACCGTAATCCAAACACTAAGCCTGACCCTAACACTAACCTTAACTCAAACCATGACTCCAACTCTAATCCAGACCCTGACCCTGACCCTAACCCTAAATCTAACCCTGACCCTAACCCCTAACTCTAACCCTAATCCAGACCCTGACACTGACCCTGACCCTAAATCTAACCCTGACCCTAACCCCTAACTCTAACCCTAATCCAGACCATGACCCTGACCCTAACCCCTAAATCTAACCCTAATCCAGACCCTGACCCTGATCCTAAATCTAACCCTGACCCAAACCCTAACTCTAACCCTAATCCAGACCCTGACCCTGATCCTAAATCTAACCCTGACCCTAACCCTAAATCTAACCCTGACCCAAACCCTAACTCTAACCCTAATCCAGACCCTGACCCTAATCCTAAATCTAACCCTGACCCTAACCCTAATCCAGACCCTGACCCTGATCCTAAATCTAACCCTGACCCTAACCCTAAATCTAACCCTGACCCAAACCCTAACTCTAACCCTAATCCAGACCCTGACCCTAATCCTAAATCTAACCCTGACCCTAACCCTAACTCTAACCCTAATCCAGACCCTAACCCTGATCCTAAATCTAACCCTGACCCTAACTCTAATCCAGACCCTGACCCTGACCCTAAATCTTACCCAGACCCTCACCCTAACTCCAACTCTAATCGAGACCCTGACCTAACCCTAAATCTAACCCTGACCATAACCCTATCTCTAACCCTAATCCAGACCATGACCCTGACCCTGACCCTAAATCTAACACTGACCCAAACCCCTAACTCTACCCCTAATCCAGACCTTGACCCTAACCCTAAATCTAACCCTGACCCTGACCCTAAATCTAACCCTGACCCTAACCCCTAAATCTAACCCTAATCCAGACCCTGACCCAGGCACTAACCTAAATCTAACCCTGACCCTAACTCTAACCCTAATCCAGACCATGACCCTGTCCCTGACCCTGACCCAATCCTGAACCCTAACCCTAACTCTCACCCTGAGCCTAATCCTAACTCTAACCCTGACCCTGACCCTGACTGTGACCCTGACCCTGACCCGGGGATCTGGTGCTTGAGTCTATATTGAGGGATTGATCCTGAACTGAATGGACTCAGCACATGACTCTCCCATCTCCAACAGCTGCTGCCTCCCAGTGTAATCTATGTGACTCCCTGCCCCATCTCTCCCAGGAAGTTCGGTTCTCCTCGTGCCGAGGGGATCAGCCGCAGAGAGCACAGCAAACCAGAAAGGGAAGTGAAATGAGTCAGAACACATGCAAACGTATAAAAGTGAGAGAGTAGCTAAACTGGGTGAGAGGGTGAGGGGCTGGTGCACACACAACGGGAAATATAGAAACAGCAGGCTTTGGATCAGGGGTCAGTGACTGTCTCCAAGGTTAGGGGAGAGAGAGAGCAACATCCCAATAATGATGGGAGGAATCAAAGGGAAGACGAAACTGAAGACAGCTATGATCGAGAGGGAGAGAGAGAGGGAGAGAGATAGAGAGAGAGAAGAGAGAGAGAGGGAGCGAGTGAAAAAACGAGAGAGAGAGGGAGCGAGAGAGAGAGAGGAGGGAGAAAGAGGGAGAGGGAGCGATTGAGAGGGAGTGTGAGAGAGAGAGGGAGCGAGTGAGAAAGAGAGAGAGAGGGAGAGACAGAGAGAGACGCACAGAGACAGAGAGAGAGAAAGAGAGACAGAGGGAGAGAGTGAATGAGTGAGAGAGAGAGAGAGCGAGAGAGAGAGAGAGTGAGAGACAGAGAGAGGGAGAGAGAGGGAGCAAGTGATAGAGTGAGAGAGAGGGAGCGAGTGAGAGAGAGAGAGAGAGAGAGGGGGGAAAACAGAAAGCGAAAAAGACACAGAGAGACAGAGAGAGAGAGAGTGAGTGAGTGAGAGATGAGAAAGAGGGGTATGTAAATGGCTGACAATTGAAGGTGAGCAACTCAGTCCTGGAAAAGGAGTGGGAACTTGGATAGTGAGTGGATTGGCTGGAGACATTCAGCCCCTCACAGATTCTGGAATGGTGCTTGGGGATTGGGAAAGGGCAGATGTAATTCCACTCTCAGAGACAGGAAACGAGACATTAACCTGATCAGGCGTCACTGGGAACGGACAGGCGTCCATTACTGAGAGAGAAAGAGTGGAAATTGATAATACAGCCCACTATTCATACAAGCTGTACAGTGTGGGTGCAGGCCATTCAGCCCGTTGAGTTCACACCAACTCGGTGAAGAGCATCTGACCCAGGCCTATCCCATCCCTGTAACCCTGCACATCCCACAGCCAATCCACCCTAACCTGCACATCCCTGGACACTATGGGACAATTCCCCATGGCCAATCCACCCTAACCCGCACATCCCTGGGGCACTATGGGACAATTTCCCATGGCCAATCCACCCTAACCTGCACATCCCTGGGCACTATGGGACAATTTCCCATGGCCAATCCACCCTAACCTGCACATCCCTGGACACTATGGGACAATTTCCCATGGCCAATCCACCCTAACCTGCACATCCCTGGGCACTATGGGACAATTTCCCACAGCCAATCCACCCTAACCTGCACATCCCTGGGCACTATGGGACAATTTCCCATGGCCGATCCACCCTAACCTGCACATCCCTGGACACTATGGGACAATTCCCCATGACCGATCCACCCTAACCTGCACATCCCTGGGCACTATGGGACAATTTCCCATGGCCAATCCACCCTAACCTGTACATCCCTGGGCGCTATGGGACAATTTCCCATGGCCAATCCACCCTAACCTGCACATTCCTGGGCACTATGGGACAATTTCCCATGGCCAATCCACCCTAACCTGCACATTCCTGGGCACTATGGGACAATTTCACATGGCCAATCCACCCTGACCTGCACATCTTTGGACTGTGGGAGGAAGCCAGCGCACTCGGAGCAAACCCACGCAGACACGGGGAGAATGTGCACACCCCACACAGGGTATTAGTGCTGCCTTAAAGACACCGGCCTCAGACAGAGCGCTGGGAGGCTGAGTTCCCTCAGCCTATCCTCTGGAAGGGGGACAGAGGATGGAGGAGGGGAAGGGAGCAGCTGTCTGGAGATGTGCCACTGAGCAGGTTGGGGTTTGATGGGACTAGATGTAGACCAGCTGCTGTGCAGGAGGACCTGGGTGTCCTTGTGCAGGAATCACAGGAGGTTGGTCTGCTGATGCAGCAGGTCATTAGGAAAGCCAATGGAATATTGTCCTTCGTTGCTAAAGGGATGGAGTTTAAAAGCAGGGAGGTTATGTTGCAGCTGTACACGGTGCTGGTGAGAGTATACCTGGAGCTCTGCGTGCAGTTTTGGTCTCCTTACTTGAGAAAGAATGTATTGGCACTGGAGGGGGTGCAGAGGAGGGTCACTCGGTTGATTCCCGAGTTGAGGAAAGACTGAGCAGACTGGGATTATATTGATTGGAATTCAGAAGAATGAGAGGGGATCTTACAGAAACATATAAAATTATGAAGGGAATGGATAAGATAGAAGCAGGGAGAATGGTTCCACTGGCAGTGAAACTAGAATTAGGGGGCGCAGTCTCAAAATGAGGGGGAGCAGATTTCATACTGAGCTGAGGAGGAACTTCACCACCCTGAGGGTTGGGGATCTGTGGGATCTTCAAGGAGAAAGTGAGGACTGCAGATGCTGGAGATCAGAGCTGAAAATGTGTTGCTGGAAAAGCGCAGCAGGTCAGGCAGCATCCGAGGAACAGGAGAATCGACGTTTCAGGCATAAGCCCTTCATCAGGAATCTGTGGGACCCCCTACTCAGGGAAGTGGTTGAGACTATCTCGTTGAATGCTTTCGGAGTGAAGATGAATTGATTTCCGAGCACTAAGGGGATTCAGGGTGATGGAGAGCGGGTGGGTCAGTGGAGCTGAGGTCATAGGAAGGTCAGCCATAATCTTACTGAGTGGTGGATCAGGATCGATGGGCCAAATGGCCTACTCTGGCTCCTGGTCCTGAAAGCACATCATTGTGACCCAGTGAAGGGGAGGCGCGCAGGTAATAATCCGGTTCCAGCGCTCCCCGGCCCATCCCACCCTGCATCTTCCTGGTTTTCCCGTAACGATGACCTTTCCTCTCCCGCAGTTGTCTTGAACGTCTTCTCCCGCACTCCGAAAGTGAGGACGGGACTGGGGCGTGACGTCCTCCTGGACTGCGGGTTCGCCATGGACAGGCAGACTGGCTTTGCCGTGGAATGGCGTTACCAGTTCAAGGGCAGCGGGCACTTGGTCTACGCTTACAACGGCGCCCACGACCGGGTGGACATGGCAGAAGCAGGCACAGACATGTTCTTTTACGAGGTGCACAGTCGGGGGAACGCCTCACTATTGATCCGAAACGTGGCGATCAAGCACGAGGGCAGCTACATCTGTACCATCTACATGCCAAACCTGCACGCTCAGCAGTCAATCGAACTCCAAATCACAGGTAAACCGGCACACTCAGCAGTAAACACTGAAGGAACGGCCGAGATATTTCCAAGTCGGGATGGGGAGGGGCTCGGAGGGGAACTTGCAGGGGGTGGGGTTCCCATGGATCTGCTGCCCCTTGTCCTTCTGGATGGAAGTGGCCGTGGGTTTGGAAGAAACGGCCGATACATTTCCAAGTCGGGAGGGGAAGGGCTTGGGAAAGTGACTCCAATTGGTTGACCTCCATACCGAGAGGCTTGGAATACAGGAGCAGGGTGGTCTCGCTGTAACTGGACCAGGGGGTCTTGGTGAGACCACCCCGCCAGGGTCTGGGACAGGTTTGGGGGTCTCTGTATCTGGGGAAAGATGTCCTGGCGGTGGGAGGGAGCACAGCGATGGTTTCCCAGCCTGATCCCTGGGATGACAGGACTGACTGAGGGAAGAGAGACAGGATGGGGTTGGGATTATGTTCTCTGGAGTTTAGGAGGATGAGCAGGTGGGGTGGGATCTCAGAAAGGTATAAAATTCCAACAGGGATTGGACAGGGGGAACACAGGCAGGATGTTCCTGATGACCAGGCCTGGGGAGGGGAGAGGGGGGCGGTCACAGTGTAAAGATATGGGCTGGGCCGGGTCAGACTGAGTTGAGAGAGTGGGGACCCTATCTCAATGGTGACAGCATTATCCTGGGCTCCAGGGGTCACTGGCTGTGATTCCTGATCTCTGACCCACAGTGAAGGGGTGAGATAGTATAGACTCCCTACAGTGTGGAAACAGGCCCTTCAGCCCAAAATGTTCACACCGACCCTCTGAAGATTAACCGACCCAGACGCATTCCCTGACTCTACACTTACCCCCTGACTAATGCACCTAACCTACACATCCCTGGACACTATGGGACAATTTCCCATGGCCAATCCACCCTAACCTGCACATCCCTGGGCACTATGGGACAATTTCCCCCCATGGCCAATCCACCCTAACCTGCACATCCCTGGGCACTATGGGACAATTTCCCCCCATGGCCAATCCACCCTAACCTGCACATCCCTGGGCACTATGGGACAATTTCCCCCCATGGCCAATCCACCCTAACCTGCACATCCCTGGGCACTATGGGACAATTTCCCCCCATGGCCAATCCACCCTAACCTGCACATCCCTGGGCACTATGGGACAATTTCCCCCCATGGCCAATCCACCCTAACCTGCACATCCCTGGGCACTATGGGACAATTTCCCCCCATGGCCAATCCACCCTAACCTACACATCCCCGGGCACTATGGGACAATTTCCCACGGCCAATCCACCCTAACCTACACATCTTTGGGAGGAAACCACAGCACATGGAGGAAACTCACGCAGACACAGGGAGAATGTTCCAGCATCACACAGACAGTCACTCGAGGGTGAGATTGAACTCCGGTCTATGGCGTTGTGAGGCAGTAGTGCCAACCACTGTGACACTGGTGGGACGGGCAGTGTGGTGTGGGTGACTAACCTAGCCTGATCTCGGTTGGTAGAGCGTCCCAAGGTGACGGTGAGTCCGGACCCCCTGGTGCTGGTGCCTGGCCAGGAGCAGACAGTCACCTGTGATGTCTCCTCCTACTACCCTCTGGATGTGACTGTGAGCTGGAGCAGGAAGGGTGCAGCGGGGAACAGCAGCTCGGAGCTCATCACGGACAGCATGCTGAGCGGTCATCGTCAAAACCCTGATGGAACATACAACATGAGCAGCTACCTGACGGTGGTGCCCAGCTGGGAGGACCACCTTGCCACTTACACCTGCCACGTCGAACACGACTCCATCAAGACCCCTGTGCGCAAGACCGTCACGCTGAAGGTCGCAGGTAAACGGTGCGCGGGAGACTGGGTGCTATAGAGGGGGACGGGGCCACAGGCCATTGACAAGACCCTTCGGACCAACACCTCCATGCCAAATGAGTTTCCCAGACCAAATTTGACCCATTTGCCTGTGATCACCCCATATCGGTATCCGGGTGGGATGGTGACGATGGGAGACTTGTCGTTATTAGGGTATTGTGTATCCGGGCGGGATGGTGACGATGGGAGACTTGTCGTTATTAGGGTATTGAGTATCCGGGCGGGATGGTGACGATGGGAGACTTGTCGTTATTAGGGTATTGTGTATCCGGGCGGGATGGTGACGATGGGAGACTTGTCGTTATTAGGGTATTGTGTATCCGGGCGGGATGGTGACGAGGGGAGACTTGTCGTTATTGGGGTATTGAGTATCCGGGCGGGATGGTGACGATGGGAGACTTGTCGTTATTAGGGTATTGGGTATCCGGGCGGGATGGTGACGATGGGAGACTTGTCGTTATTAGGGTATTGAGTATCCAGGCGGGATGGTGACGATGGGGGACTTGTCGTTATTAGGGTATTGAGTATCCGGGCGGGATGGTGACGATGGGGGACTTGTCGTTATTAGGGTATTGTGTATCCGGGCGGGATGGTGACGATGGGAGACTTGTCGTTATTAGGGTATTGAGTATCCGGGCGGGATGGTGACGATGGGAGACTTGTCGTTATTAGGGTATTGAGTATCAGGGTGGGATGGTGACGATGGGAGACTTGTCGTTATTACGGTATTGAGTATCCGGGCGGGATGGTGACGATGGGAGACTTGTCGTTATTAGGGTATTGTGTATCCGGGCGGGATGGTGACGATGGGAGACTTGTCGTTATTAGGGTATTGTGTATCCGGGCGGGATGGTGACGATGGGAGACTTGTCGTTATTAGGGTATTGAGTATCCGGGCGGGATGGTGACGATGGGGGACTTGTCGTTATTAGGGTATTGAGTATCCGGGCGGGATGGTGACGATGGGAGACTTGTCGTTATTAGGGTATTGAGTATCCGGGCGGGATGGTGAGGTTGGGTGAGTTGTTGTCACCGTGTCCATGCGGCTGTTGAGGAATGTCTGTGATCCTCTGTCCACAGGAGTGTCTGGCCCGTCCCTTGATGATGCCATTGGGATGTTTGTCTGTGCCTTCATTGTGTACGGAATATTGAAATTCCTCTACTGGATATTCATGGAGAAAGGTAAACAGCCCCACGGAACATGGAACCATCGGTCAGGAGATCTGTAACTCTCCGTCACCTCCCCATTGGCAGTTCGACTTCACTGAGCCTCCCAATAAAACCCACAATGGGCCAAACAGCAGCAGGAGGAGACCATTCGGCCCATCCAGTCCGCTCCACCATTCGATCTTCCCAAACCCAATCCCACTCTCCTGCCTTCCCTCTGTAACCCTGACCCCATTCCCAACCCCACTCTCCTGCCTTCCCTCTGTAACCCTGACCCCATTCCCAACCCCACTCTCCTGCCTTCTCTCTGTAACCCTGACCCCATTCCCAACCCCACTCTCCTGCCTTCTCTCTGTAACCCTGACCCCATTCCCAACCCCACTCTCCTGCCTTCTCTCTGTAACCCTGACCCCATTCCCAACCCCACTCTCCTGCCTTCTCTCTGTAACCCTGACCCCATTCCCAACCACTCTCCTGCCTTCTCTCTGTAACCCTGACCCCATTCCCAACCCCACTCTCCTGCCTTCTCTCTGTAACCCTGACCCCATTCCCAACCCCACTCTCCTGCCTTCTCTCTGTAACCCTGACCCCATTCCCAACCCCACTCTCCTGCCTTCCCTCTGTAACCCTGACCCCATTCCCAACCCCACTCTCCTGCCTTCCCTCTGTAACCCTGACCCCATTCCCAACCCCACTCTCCTGCCTTCTCTCTGTAACCCTGACCCCATTCCCAACCCCACTCTCCTGCCTTCTCTCTGTAACCCTGACCCCATTCCCAACCCCACTCTCCTGCCTTCTCTCTGTAACCCTGACCCCATTCCCAACCCCACTCTCCTGCCTTCCCTCTGTAACCCTGACCCCATTCCCAACCCCACTCTCCTGCCTTCTCTCTGTAACCCTGACCCCATTCCCAACCCCACTCTCCTGCCTTCTCTCTGTAACCCTGACCCCATTCCCAACCCCACTCTCCTGCCTTCTCTCTGTAACCCTGACCCCATTCCCAACCCCACTCTCCTGCCTTCTCTCTGTAACCCTGACCCCATTCCCAACCCCACTCTCCTGCCTTCTCTCTGTAACCCTGACCCCATTCCCAACCCCACTCTCCTGCCTTCTCTCTGTAACCCTGACCCCATTCCCAACCCCACTCTCCTGCCTTCTCTCTGTAACCCTGACCCCATTCCCAACCCCACTCTCCTGCCTTCTCTCTGTAACCCTGACCCCATTCCCAACCCCACTCTCCTGCCTTCTCTCTGTAACCCTGACCCCATTCCCAACCCCACTCTCCTGCCTTCTCTCTGTAACCCTGACCCCATTCCCAACCCCACTCTCCTGCCTTCTCTCTGTAACCCTGACCCCATTCCCAACCCCACTCTCCTGCCTTCTCTCTGTAACCCTGACCCCATTCCCAACCCCACTCTCCTGCCTTCTCTCTGTAACCCTGACCCCATTCCCAACCCCACTCTCCTGCCTTCTCTCTGTAACCCTGACCCCATTCCCAACCCCACTCTCCTGCCTTCCCTCTGTAACCCTGACCCCATTCCCAACCCCACTCTCCTGCCTTCCCTCTGTAACCCTGACCCCGTTCCCAACCCCACTCTCCTGCTTTCTTTCTGTAACCCTGACCCCATTCCCAACCCCACTCTCCTGCCTTCTCTCTGTAACCCTGACCCCATTCCCAACCCCACTCTCCTGCCTTCTCTCTGTAACCCTGACCCCATTCCCAACCCCACTCTCCTGCCTTCCCTCTGTAACCCTGACCCCGTTCCCAATCAAGAACCGATCTCTCTCCATCTTTAATGCACTCAATGACCTGAACCCCCACAGTCTTGTGTGACACTGAATTCCAGAGTCCCCATCCTCTGCCTCAGGAAATGCCTCCTCATCTCAGTTCGAAAGGGTTGGTCCCTACATCCAGAGGCTGTGCCCTCGGGTCCTCGTCTCTCCTACTGGTACCAACATCTTCTCCATGTCCACTCTATCCAGACCACTCAGGATTCTCAAAGTTTCTAATGGATTCCTTCCTCTCATCCTTTGGAATTCTATGGAGCACAGATCCAGAATCTTCAAACCCCTTTCATCCCTTGGATCATTCTTTGTAAATCTCGTCTGGACCTTCTCCAATGTCAGTGCACCCTTCCTTAGATACAGGGCCCAAAACTGACCACGATATCCCAAAGAAACCAGATCCTTATCCAGTCTCAGCCGTGCATCCCTGCTCTTGTATTCTAGCCCTCTTGAAGTGAATGCTAACATTACATTTCCTTTCCTAACTGCTACCTAATCCAACCTGTCTATCTGAGGAGTCTGAGTTCAGGATTCTTTCAAGTTCTTTCGCATTTCATATTGCTGAAGTCTTTCCCCATTTAGAAAACAGTGTGTTCCTGCTCTTCCTACCAAAGTGCAGAACCTCACACTTTCCCACATTGGATTCCATCTGCCATTTCTCTGCTCACGTTTTTCAGCCTGTCCAAGCCCGGCTGCAGCCTCCCCACCTCCTCGACACGACCTGACCCTCCACCTGCCCTTGTGACAGCTGCAAGATTACACCGACAAATATTGCTGTTATATTAGCACGTGCGGTATATTTTATGTACGTTATAGTCCAGTGTGATATGTTTTATATACATTATATTACAGTGGTCACATTGTTGTATCTCTGACCCTCCCCACACCCCTCTGTATCTCTATACCCCCCCCTCTGTATCTCTATATCCCCCCCACACCCCTCTGTATATCTATACCCCCCCTCTGTATCTCTATACCCCCCCCATACCCCTCTGTATCTCTATACCCCCCCTCTGTATCTCTATACCCCCCCCACACCCCTCTGTATCTCTATACCCCCCCTCTGTATCTCTATACCCCCCCACACCCCTCTGTATCTCTATACCCCCCCACACCCCTCTGTATCTCTATACCCCCCCTCTGTATATCTATACCCCCCCACACCCCTCTGTATCTCTATACCCCCCACACCCCTCTGTATCTCTATACCCCCCCCACACCCCTCTGTATCTCTATACCCCCCCCACCCCTCTGTATCTCTATACCCCCCCCACACCCCTCTGTATCTCTATACCCCCCCTCTGTATCTCTATACACCCCCACACCCCTCTGTATCTCTATACACCCCCACACCCCTCTGTATCTCTATACCCCCCCTCTGTATCTCTATACCCCCCCACACCCCTCTGTATCTCTATACCCCCCTCTGTATCTCTATACCCCCCCACACCCCTCTGTATCTCTATACCCCCCTCTGTATCTCTATACCCCCCCACACCCCTCTGTATCTCTATACCCCCCCACACCCCTCTGTATCTCTATACCCCCCCTCTGTATCTCTATACCCCCCCACACCCCTCTGTATCTCTATACCGCCCCTCTGTATCTCTATACCCCCCCTCTGTATCTCTATACCCCCCCACACCCCTCTGTATCTCTATACCCCCCTCTGTATCTCTATACCCCCCCACACCCCTCTGTATCTCTATACCCCCCTCTGTATCTCTATACCCCCCCACACCCCTCTGTATCTCTATACCCCCCCTCTGTATCTCTATATACCCCCCACACCCCTCTGTATCTCTATACCCCCCCACACCCCTCTGTATCTCTATACCCCCCTCTGTATCTCTATACCCCCCACACCCCTCTGTATCTCTATACCCCCCTCTGTATCTCTATATACCCCCCCACACCCCTCTGTATCTCTATACCCCCCACACCCTTCTGTATCTCTATATACCCCCCCACCCCTCTGTATCTCTATACCCCCCCTCTGTATCTCTATACCCCCCCACACCCCTCTGTATCTCTATACCCCCCCTCTGTATCTCTATACCCCCCCCACACCCCTCTGTATCTCTCTACCACCCCTCTGTATCTCTATACCCCCCCACACCCCTCTGTATCTCTATACCCCCCCTCTGTATCTCTATACCCCCCACACCCCTCTGTATCTCTATACCCCCCTCTGTATCTCTATACCCCCCCACACCCCTCTGTATCTCTATACCCCCCCACACCCCTCTGTATCTCTATACCCCCCACACCCTTCTGTATCTCTATATACCCCCCCACCCCTCTGTATCTCTATACCCCCCCACACCCCTCTGTATCTCTATACCCCCCCTCTGTATCTCTATACCCCCCCCCACACCCCTCTGTATCTCTCTACCACCCCTCTGTATCTCTCTACCCCCCCACACCCCTCTGTATCTCTATACCCCCCCACACCCCTCTGTATCTCTATACCCCCCACACCCCTCTGTATCTCTATACCCCCCACACCCCTCTGTATCTCTATACCCCCCCACACCCCTCTGTATCTCTCTACCACCCCACACCCCTCTGTATCTCTATACCCCCCACACCCCTCTGTATCTCTATACCCCCCCACACCCCTCTGTATCTCTATACCCCCTCCAGCCACTAAACTCTTTTCCTATTTCTGTAGCCACCTCCCCAACACCCCCTCCCTTTCCTGCTGGTTAATGGGTGTTATTCCTACTGGTTAATGAGGTCTATTCCTGCTGGTTAATGGGGGTTATTCCTGCTGGTTAATGGGGGTTATTCCTGCTGGTTAATGGGGGCTATTCCTCTGGTTAATGAGGTCTATCCCTGCTGGTTAATGGGGGTTATTCCTGCTGGTTAATGGGGGTTATTCCTGCTGGTTAATGGGGTCTATCCCTGCTGGTTAATGGGGACTATTCCTGCTGGTTAATGGGGACTATTCCTGCTGGTTAATGGGGTCGATCCCTGCTGGTTAAAGGTCTATTCCTGCTGGTTAATGGGGTCTATCCCTGCTGGTTAATGGGGAATATTCCTGCTGGTTAATGGGGTCTATCCCTGCTGGTTAATGGGGGATATTCCTGCTGGTTAATGGGGTCGATCCCTGCTGGTTAAAGGTCTATTCCTGCTGGTTAATGGGGTCTATCCCTGCTGGTTAATGGGGGATATCCCTGCTGGTTAATGGGGGATATCCCTGCTGGTTAAAGGTCTATCCCTGCTGGTTAATGGTCTATCCCTGCTGGTTAATGGGGTCTATCCCTGCTGGTTAATGGGGTCTATCCCTGCTGGTTATTGGGGTCTGTTCCTGCTGGTTAATGGGGTCTATCCCTGCTGGTTAATGGGGTCTGTTCCTGCTGGTTATTGGGGTCTGTTCCTGCTGGTTAAAGGTCTATTCCTGCTGGTTATTGGGGTCTATTCCTGCTGGTTAATGGGGTCTGTTCCTGCTGGTTAATGGGGTCTGTTCCTGCTGGTTATTGGGGTCTATCCCTGCTGGTTAATGGGGTCTATCCCTGCTGGTTAATGGGGTCTGTTCCTGCTGGTTATTGGTTGGAAAGTGTACGTGTGTGTTTGTTTTTGCAGTATACGGTCTGCTGTTTGGAACAGAAGGGAGACCAGCAGAAAAGGTAAACAGCTGAGGGTCACGCTGACTCAGGGCAAAGGTCACGGAGATTAACCTCAAAGCAACTTCCGGCTCGGAATGGAGTCAGAACGAAGGCAATTCCTGCTGGTTAATGGGAGCTTTCCCTGCTGGTTAATGCAGATATTCCTGCTGGTTAATGGGGGATATTCCTGCTGGTTAATGGTGACAATTCCTGCTGGTTAATGGGAGGTATTCCTGCTGGTTAATGGGGGATATTGTTGTGGTTCTGTTCGCCGAGCTGGAAGTTTTTGTTGCAAACGTTTCGTCCCCTGGCTAGGAGACATCTTCAGTGCACTGGAGCCTCCTGCGAAGCGCTTCTTTGATGTTTCTTCCGGCATTTATAGTGGTCTGTCCTTGCCGCTTCCGGGTGTCAGTTTCAGCTGTCCGCTGTAGTGGTTGGTATTAGATTAGATTACTTACAGTGTGGAAACAGGCCCTTCGGCCCAACAAGTCCACACCAACCCGCCGAAGCGCAACCCACCCATACCCCTACATTTACCCCTTACCTAACACTACGGGCAATTTAGCATGGCCAATTCACCTGACCCGCACATCTTTGGACTGTGGGAGGAAACCAGAGCACCTGGAGGAAACCCACGTAGACACGGGGAGAATGTGCAAACTCCACACAGTCAGTCGCCTGAGTCGGGAATTGAACCTGGGTCTCTGGCGCTGTGAGGCAGCAGTGCTAACCACTGTGCCACCGTGCCGCCCTATGATAGTAGTGTTTTCCCAGTCGAATTCATGTTGCTTGTTGTCTGAGTGTGTGGCTACTAGGGATAGCTGGTCGTGTCGTTTCGTGGCTAGTTGATGTTCATGTATGCGGATTGTTAGCTGTCTTCCTGTTTGTCCTATATAGTGTTTTGTGCAGTCCTTGCATGGTAGTTTGTAAACTACATTAGTTTTGCTCATGTTGGGTATCGGCTCCTTTGTTCTAGTAAGTTGTTGTCTGAGCGTGGCTGTTGGTTTGTGTGCCGTTATGAGTCCTAAGGGTCGCAGTAGTCGACTGGGAAAACACTACTATCATAGGGCAAGCCAGACAGAGAACAGCCAGGGGATTCCCAGAGGCATGGCATTCATCCACAAACTCCATCAACAAACACATCGACCTGGACCCAATATACCAACCACTACAGCGGACAGCTGAAACTGACACCCGGAAGCGGCAAGGACAGACCACTATAAATGCCGGAAGAAACATCAAAGAAGCGCTTCGCAGGAGGCTCCAGTGCACTGAAGATGTCTCCTAGCCAGGGGACGAAACGTTTGCAACAAAAACTTCCAGCTCGGCGAACAGAACCACAACAACGAGCACCCGAGCTACAAATCTTCGCACAAACCTTGAATGGGGGATATTCCTACTGGTTAATGGGGGTTATCCTGTTGGTTAATGGGGGTTATTTCTGCTGGTTTAGGGGGTTTATTCCTGCTGGTTAATGGGGATATTCCTGCTGGTTAATGGGGGATATTCCTGCTGGTTAATGGAAGCTATTCCTGCTGGTTAATGGGGATGTTCCTGCTAGTTAATGGGGTCCATTCCTGCTGGTCAATGGGCAGAGCTATTCCTACTGATTAATGGAGACGAATCCTGCTGGTTAATGGGAGATACTTCTGCTGGTTAATGGGGGATATTCCTGCTGGTTAATGGGGGTTATTTATGCTGGTTAATGGGAGATATTTCTGCTGGTTAATGGGGGATATTCCTGCTGGTTAATGGGGGTTATTCCTGCTGGTAAATGGAAGCTACCCCTGCTGGTTAATAGGGGTTATTCCTGCTAGCTAATGGGATCTATTCCTGCTGGTTAATGGGGGTTATTCCTGCTGGTTTATGGGGGCAATTCCTGCTGGTTAATGAGAGATATTTCTGTAGGTTAATGGGAGCTATCCCTGCTGATTTATGGAATTATTCCTGATGGTTAATGAGGGCTGGTTAATTGGAGGTATTCCTGCTGGTTAATGGGGCTATTCCTGCTGGTTAATGGAAGCTATTCCTGCTGGTTAATGGGGGATATTCCTGCTGGTTAATGGAAGCTATTCCTGCTGGTTAATGGGGTCCATTCCTGCTGGTTAATGGGCAGAGTTATTCCTACTGGTTAATGGAGACGATTCCTACTGGTTAATGGGGGTTATTCCTGCTGGTTAACGGGGGCAATTCCTGCTGGTTAATGGGGGCAATTCCTGCTGGTCAATGGGAGCTATTCCTGCTGGTCAATGGGAGCTACTCCTGCTGGTTAATCGGGGTTATTCCTGCTGGTTAATGGGGTCTATTCCTGCTGGTTAATGGGGTTAGTCCTGCTGGTTAATGGGAATGATTCCTGCTATTGGGGGTTGAGCCAGTTGTGGGTAGGACAATAAATCCTAACCCCACCCCACCCCACCCCGTGGTGCCCATGTGCCAGGGGTGAATGGGGCAGACAGTGAGATACAGGGAGGGACCCGGAGATGTTACAGGAGGTAAACACTTGTGGTTATCTGTATCACACTCAGACTGAGGTCCACTGAACAGGGAGAGGGAGAGGGAGAGGCAGGGGGTGTTCCTGTCCAATCTCTCACATCATTACTCACTGCACCTTCCCCATCCTGTCTTCCAGGTGAAAACTAACTAACCATCCAGGCTGCTGTCAGAGAGGTGCTGACGAACTGTCGGTACGTATAAAAGGGATTTTTAACCACAGTTCCTGTGAGTGAGTGCTGTGCTGCTCCCACTGACACTGAACAGAGAGAGGGAGACAATGTTACCAAGCAGAAACCTCAGAAAGGGATCATGCTGTAGGGCTGAGTGAAATAGGGGTCGATCAGGAGGGTGGGGGGAGGGTGGAAATTGGCAGATACACTATTGTGGGGATAACGGAGACGTGGCTTCAAGTGGACAGGGCCTTGGAAATGAATATTCAAGGCTACACGTGCTATGGTAAGGACAGACTGACGGGCAGAGGGGGTGGGGTGGCCTTGTTGGTAAGGGATGATATTCAGTCCCTTGCGCGGGGGGACCTAGAATCAGGAGATGTAGAGTCAGTGTGGATAGAGCTGAGAAATACTAAGGGTAAAAAGACCCTCTTGAGAGTCATCTACAGGCCCCCAAACAGTAGTCTGGATGTCGGATGTAAGATGAATCAGGAGCTGAAATTGGCCTGTCGCAAAGATGTTACTACAGTTGTTATGGGGGATTTTAACATGCAGGTAGACTGGGAGAATCAGGATGGTATTGGATCTCAAGAAAGAGACTTTGTGGAGTGCCTCAGAGATGGATTCTTAGAGCAGCTGGTGCTGGAGCCGACCAGGGAGAAGGCAATTCTGGATCTGGTATTGTGTAACAAACCAGAATTGGTCAGAGACCTCGAAGTGAAGGAGCCATTGGGAAGTAGTGACCATAATGCATTTAGCAATTTGAGGGGGAGAGGGTACAGTCGGAACTGACAGTACTTCTGTTGAATAAAGGGAACTATGGAGCTATGAGGGAGGAGCTGGCCAAAGTTCAATGGTGCAATACCTTAGCAGGGATGACCTTGGAGGAACAATGGCGGATATTTCTGTGTATAATGCAGAAGTTGCAGGATCAGTTCATTCCTAAAAGGAAGAAAGATCCCAGGAGGAGGCATGGGCGGCCGTGGCTGACGAGGGAAGTTAAGAAACATATAAAGTTAAAAGAGAAAAAGTATAACATAGCAAAGATAAGTGGGAAAACTGAGGACTGGGAAGCTTTTAAAGAGCAACAGAGGATTATCAAGAAGGAAATACGCAGAGAAAAAATGAGGTACGAAGGTAAACTAGCCAATAATATAAAGGAGGATAGTAAAAGCTTTTTTTTAGGTATGTGAAAGGCAAAAAAATGGTTAGGACTAAAATTGGGCCCTTGAAGACAGAAACAGGAGAATATATTAAGGGGAACAAAGAAATGGCAGAAGAATTAAATGGGTACTTCAGATCTGTGTTCACTGGGGAAGACACAAGCAATCTCCCTGAGGCTGAAGGACCTGAACTTAAGGGAATCTATATATGCCAGGATTTGGTGTTGGAGAGACTGTTAGGTCTGAAGGTTGATAAGTCTCCGGGGCCTGATGGTCTACATCCCAGGGTATTGAAGGAGGTGGCTCGGGAAATCGTGGATGCGTTGGTGATTATTTTCCAGAGTTCGATAGATTCGGGGTCGGTTCCTGAGGATTGGAGGGTGGCTAATGTTATACCACTTTTTAAGAAAGGTGGGAGAGAGAAGCAGGAAATTATAGACCAGTTAGTCTGACCTCAGTGGTGGGAGTCTATTATAAAGGATGAAATTACGACACATCTGGATAGTAGTAACAGGATAGGTCAGAGTCAGCATGGATTTATGAAGGGGAAATCATGCTTGACTAATCCTCTGGAATTTTTTGAGGATGTAACTCTGAAGATGGACGAGGGAGATCCAGTAGATGTAGTGTACCTGGACTTTCAGAAAGCTTTTGATAAAGTCCCACATAGGAGGTTAGTGAGCAAAATTAGGGCGCATGGTATTGGGGGCAAAGTACTAGATTGGATTGAAAATTGGTTGGCTGATAGGAAACAAAGAGTAGTGATAAACGGCTCCATTTCGGAATGGCAGGCAGTGACCAGTGGGGTACCGCAGGGATCAGTGCTGGGACCGCAGCTTTTTACAATATATGTTAATGATATAGAAGATGGTATCAGCAATAACATTAGCAAATTTGCTGATGATACTAAGCTGGGTGGCAGGGTGAAATGTGATGAGGATGTTAGGAGATTACAGGGTGACCTGGACAGGTTAGGTGAGTGGGCAGATGCATGGCAGATGCAGTTTAATGTGGATAAATGTATGGTTATCCACTTTGGTGGCAAGAACAGGAAGGCAGATTACTACCTCAATGGAATCAATTTAGGTAAAGGGGCAGTACAGAGAGATCTGGGTGTTCTTGTACACCAGTCAATGAAGGCAAGCATGCAGGTACAGCAGGTAGTGAAGAAGGCTAATAGCATGCTGGCCTTCATAACAAGAGGGATTGAGTATAGAAGCAAAGAGGTTTTTCTGCAGCTGTACAGGGCCCTGGTGAGACCACACCTGGAGTACTGTGTGCAGTTCTGGTCTCCAAATTTGAGGAAAGACATTCTGGCTATTGAGGGAGTGCAGCGTAGGTTCACGAGGTCAATTCCTGGAATGGTGGGATTACCTTACACTGAAAGACTGAAGCGACTGGGCTTGTATACCCTTGAGTTTAGAAGACTGAGAGGGGATCTGATTGAGACATATAAGATTATGAAAGGATTGGACACCCTGGCAGCAGGAAACATGTTTCCGCTGATGGGTGAGTGCCGAACCAGAGGACATAGCTTAAAAATACGGGGTAGACCATTTAGGACAGAGATGAGGAGAAACTTCTTCATCCAGAGAGTGGTGGCTGTGTGGAATGCTCTGCCCCAGAGGGCAGTGGAGGCCCAGTCTCTGGATTCATTTAAGAAAGACTTGGATAGAGCTCTCAAAGATAGTGGAATCAAGGGTTATGGAGATAAGGCAGGAAGAGGATACTGATTAGGAATGATCAGCCATGATCATATTGAATGGCGGTGCAGGCTCGAAGGGCAGAATGGCCTACTCCTGCACCTATTGTCTATTGGCTGTGGTGAGGAGAGATTTACTGTAGTCACGTTTACCTAAGTACAGGGAAAAGTTGTGTTTTGTGAGCAATACAGGCAGATCATAGACACAGGGCCGTACAGGTGATCGGGGGCTGGGACAGAGCCAGGGGGACAGGCAGATCATAGACACGGGGCCGTACAGGTGATCGGGGGCTGGGACAGAGCCAGGGGGACAGGCGGATCATAGAAATGGGGCCGTACAGGTGATCGTGGGCTGGGACAGAGCCAGGGGGACAGGCAGATCATAGACACGGGGCCGTACAGGTGAACGGGCGCTGGGACAGAGCCAGGGGGACAGGCGGATCATAGAAATGGGGCCGTACAGGTGATCGTGGGCTGGGACAGAGCCAGGGGGACAGGGTTACACTGCAGGGTATCATGCTGAAGTCCCTGGGTCCTCCTGAGGAAGGAGAGACCTTGTTGTGCTTCTTAACATCTCCATGGGTAACCCAGGACAGGCTGTCAGTTACTGTCACTCCGGGGACGTTGACACTGCCCACCCCTCTCCACCTCTGCTTCCCAAGACTTTGCCTGCAGACCTCATTGAACAATGCGTGAATAACGAAACAGCTAAAATATGAAACCACAAACTGTGACTGAGGGTAAGATATAACCCCTGGCTGGTGGGGAATGGTGTCAGGTGGCTAAGTCTGAAATGAGATGCTTAACCTCCAGGCTGCTCCAGACCCTGTTGGAACAAATTCGCGGTTCTTCTCCCAAGGGTGATGATTACAATCTGCAGATTTCTCTGGTCCTTGGGCTAAACTATTTTTATTTCTGTTCTAGGTGCCTCAGTGATGGGTGGAGAGAAGGGGAGGGGGTTCAGCTGATCCCCTCAGCTCTGACCAGCTGATTTTCGATGATGCCGCAGCACTCCAAGCTTTTCCTGTTTCGTTTTGTGTGTGTGTGTGTTTTTTAATCCGCGTGCGTTTGCGAGCAGCTTGGTAGACATGGTAGGCAGTTTCTGAACAGATCGTGTAAATAATACTCTGAAATTTGCATTGAAGGTTGAAATTACTGGTTAAAAATCACTGGGGGGGGGGGGTGGGGGTGCTCAGTAGTCAGTCTCTTTCCCCTCTGCTTTGAAAACACTCTGTTGGGAAGGCAACATTTCTGTACATTCTAGTGATGCTGTAAACGTACAATGGGATATTGCTCTGAGATGTCTGTATACATGAGAGAGACACTGTAAACATACAGCCGAATATGGCCCCGAGATCTCGGTTTATATTGTAGAGACTCTGTAAACACACAGTGGGAATATCACCCTGTGGTCTCTATGTTAGAGACTCTGTAAACACACAGTGGGAATATCACCCTGTGGTCTCTATGTTAGAGACTCTGCAAACATAGAGTGGGAATGTTGCCCTGCGATCTGTTATAGAGACACTGTAAATATACAGCAGGACTATGTGCATATGATGGAGACTCTGTATAAACACACAGTGGGATGACTTTGGTTCTTTCGCGTGAACTCAGGGAAAACTATTTTAAGGACACTGCACTAATGGTAATTGTGCTCAAAGTTTGTGCGAAGATTTGTAGCTCGGGTGCTCATTGTTGTGGTTCTGTTCGCCGAGCTGGAAGTTTTTGTTGCAAACGTTTCGTCCCCTGGCTAGGAGACATCTTCAGTGCACTGGAGCCTCCTGCGAAGCGCTTCTTTGATGTTTCTTCCAGTATTTATAGTGGTCTGTCCTTGCCGCTTCCGGGTGTCAGTTTCAGCTGTCCGCTGTAGTGGTTGGTATATTGAGTCCAGGTCGGTGTGTTTGTTGATGGAGTTTGTGGATGAATGCCATGCCTCTAGGAATTCCCTGGCTGTTCTCTGTCTGGCTTGCCCTATGATAGTAGTGTTTTCCCAGTCGAATTCATGTTGCTTGTTGTCTGAGTGTGTGGCTACTAGGGATAGCTGGTCGTGTCTTTTCGTGGCTAGTTGGATAGCCACTATAAATGCCGGAAGAAACATCAAAGATTCCCCATGGTAGGCTAATGCTAAAACTACGGAGGTATGGCATTGAGGATACATTAGAGGTTTGGATTAGGAATTGGCTGGCTGGAAGGAGACAGAGGGTAGTAGTTGATGGATTATGTTCATCTTGGAGCGCAGTTACTAGCGGTGTACCACAAGGATCTGTTTTGGGACCATTGCTTTTTGTTATCTTTATAAATGATCTAGAGGAAGGACTTGAAAGCTGGGTAAGCAAGTTTGCAGATGACACAAAAGTCGGTGGAGTTGTGGATAGTGAGGAAGGAAGTGGTAGGTTACAGCGGGATATAGATAAGTTGCAGAGCTGGGCGGAAATGTGGCAAATGGAATTCAATGTAGCTAAGTGCGAAGTCGTTCACTTTGGTAGGAATAACAAGATGATGGATTACTGGGCTAATGGTAGGCTACTTGGTAGTGTGGATGAGCAGAGGGATCTTGGTGTCCATGTACACAGATCTCTGAAAGTTGCCACCCAGGTAAATAGTGCTGTGAGGAAGGCATATGGTGTACTGGGCTTTATTGGCAGAGGAATTGAGTTCCGGAGTCCTGAGGTCATGTTGCAGTTGTATAAGACTCTGGTGAGGCCTCATCTGGAGTATTGTGTGCAGTTTTGGTCGCCATACTATAGGAAGGATGTGGAAGCTTTAGAACGGGTGCAGAGGAGGTTTACCAGGATGTTGCCTGGAATGGTAGGAAAATCTTATGAGGAAAGGCTGAGGCACTTGGGGCTGTTCTCATTGGAGAAGAGAAGGTTTAGGGGAGATCTGATAGAAGTGTATAAGATGATTAGGGGTTTAGATAGGGTAGATACTAAGAACCTTTTACCGCTAATGGAGTCAGGTGTTACTAGGGGACATAGCTTTAAATTAAGGGGTGGTAGGTATAGGACAGATGTTAGAGGTAGATTCTTCACACAGCGGGTTGTGAGTTCATGGAATGCCCTGCCTGTATCAGTGGTGAACTCTCCTTCTTTATGGTCATTTAAGCGGGCATTGGATAGGCATTTGGAAGTTATTGGGCTAGTATAGGTTAGGTAGGATTCGGTCGGCGCAACATCGAGGGCCGAAGGGCCTGTACTGCGCTGTATCCTTCTATGTTCTATGTTCTAAGCGCTTCGCAGGAGGCTCCAAAGCACTGATGATGTCTCCTAGCCAGGGGACGAAACGTTTGCAACAAAAACTTCCAGCTCGGCGAACAGAACCACTACGGTAATTGTGCTGTTCAGAGCCTCGGTCAGATGTGATTATCTACGAGCACTCTATCCCTTTCACCTTTGGATTGTGGGTCGTTTTCTGACTTTGTGACTTTGTAAAGCAGAGACCTGCCTTGCTAGGAGAGAGGGTAATGGGAAGGGAAGCAGTGACCTCTCCAGACCCTCTCCCCAACAGCAGGACGCTGTTTACAGTCCCACGTCAGGGCAGGGAGCTGGATTCTGAAGTCATTCAAACCACAGATCTGTGGAGAAAGACAGACGGTGACCTTTCACCAAGACGACCCCTCAGTTTGTGTTCCCCTGAAGGTTCGGGTCATCCACATGATAAGTTTGAATTGTGATTGCATTTTGTTCACCTCCCAGCGTCCGATCCGAGAGAGGGGTTTAATTGTTCTGTTGAGCAGCCAGTTTGGGGGACGCTTACCTGTTGATGCCTTTGACGGTTCCCTGACGATTCCCGAATCCTTTGCCGTCTATTCCCGTTTCTGGCCGTCTCTAGGCGGATTTATTTGGAAAAGTTGCCTGTGTAGACTTTTCAATCGCGTACACCAATGAGCAAGTCGGTTTTATTTGGAAATTAAAAGTTTTTCTTCCTCCTCAGTCTGTGTCTCATGATCTGCAGGAGGCCCACTTGACGATAGATTCCAACAGCATTTCACCCCTGACCGAGGTCAGGGAGGGAGAAAGTTACCGTAGACTTCCAACAGTATTACTCTTTGTTCAGAACAAGGCAGGGTGTTGTTGGAGGTGGGGAGGGGGGGAGCTGAATGGAGGACGGAGAAATCTTGGATAGTGCTTATGAGATTTCAGTGATCGGGATCTTGCTGTGCGGGGTGGGAGGGGGACAATTCCCAAGTTTGCAGCTGACACCAGACTAGGGGAGGATTGTAAACCATGAGGGGGGGGGGGGGGGAAACAGTGCAGGACTCTGAAAGGACATTGACAAGTTGGGGTTGGGGGGGAGTGGAGGGGGAGCGAGGGGGCAGATGGGGTTCAGTGCAGGGAAGGGGGAGGGGATGCACTTTGGTGGGAAGGGTCAATATAAAATGGGGAGGGGGCAATTCTACAGGGGGTGGGGCAGGAGCAGGGGGAGCGGGGGGGTAAATGTGCACAGATCACTGAAGGTGGGGGGACAGGGAGAGGGGGCAGTGAGTAAAGCACACAGTGCCCTCGGGTTTATTAACAGGGGCACAGAGTACAAGAGCAAGGGGCTGATGCTGAACCTGTCCCAGCCCCTTGTTAGACCCCAGCTGGAGGATTGTGTCCAGGTGTGGGCCCCACATTATCGGGAAGATGGGGAACACGTCGGAGAGAGAGGGAAGGAGCGATTTACAAGGACGGATCCAGGGATGGGGAAAGGTCAGCGATGAGGAGAGATGGAAGAGGGTGGGAGTGTTCTCTCTGGGAGAGAATGGGGCTGGGAGAGGGAGATCTGAGACAGGTTTTCATAATCCCGAGGGGGGGGGGCTGGACAGAGGAGGGAGGGAGAAGCTGTTCCCACTCGGAAAAGGAACAGGAACGAGAGGGGGGTTAGATTTAAAGGGATGTACAAATGGAGGGAGGGTGAAGTGAGGGAGAGAGTTTCTCACCCAGCGGGTAGTGAGGGTGGGGAATGTACTGCCTGGGAATGGAGGGGGAGGGGGCAGGTTCAACTGAGGCATTCCTGAGGGACAGAGGATGGAAATGGGGGGGATAGGGGTGGGAAGGGCAGGAGACTGGGCCCTGGGGGATAGAAGCAGGTCAGGAACGATGGGCTGAATGGCCTCGTGCTGTACTGTAAGAGCCCCATGATGTTTCTCTATCTCTTTTGAATTGTCATGTTTTAAAAACTATTCACAATCAGAATTCTTACAGACTATTCAGCCCATCGAGTCCACACTGTGTCTCCGAAGAGCATCCCACCCAGACCCATTCCCCTGCCCTATCCCTGTAACCCTGCATTTCCCACAGCCAACCCACCCTAACCTGCACATCCCTGGGCACTATGGGACAATTTCCCATGGCCAACCCACCCTAACCTACACATCCCTGGGCGCTATGGGACAATTTCCCATGGCCAACCCACCCTAACCTGCACATCCCTGGGCGCTATGGGACAATTTCCCACGGCCAATCCACCCTAACCTGCACATCCCTGGGCACTATGGGACAATTCCCCATGGCCAATCCACCCTAACCCGCATATCCCTGGGCACTATGGGACAATTTCCCATGGCCAATCCACCCTAACCCGCATATCCCTGGGCACTATGGGACAATTTCCCATGGCCAATCCACCCTAACCTACACATCCCTGGGCGCTATGGGACAATTCCCCATGGCCAATCCACACTAACCTGCACATCCCTGGACACTATGGGACAATTTCCCATGGCCAATCCACCCTAACCTGCACATCCCTGGGCACTATGGGACAATTTCCCATGGCCAATCCACACTAACCTGCACATCCCTGGACACTATGGGACAATTTCCCATGGCCAATCCACACTAACCTGCACATCCCTGGACACTATGGGACAATTTCCCATGGCCAATCCACCCTAACCTGCACATCCCTGGGCACTATGGGACAATTTCCCATGGCCAATCCACCCTAACCTGCACATCCCTGGGCACTATGGGACAATTCCCCATGGCCAATCCACACTAACCTGCACATCCCTGGACACTATGGGACAATTTCCCATGGCCAACCCACCCGAACCTGCACATCCCTGGACACTATGGGACAATTTCCCACGGCCAATCCACCCTAACCTGCACATCCCTGGGCACTATGGGACAATTTCCCACGGCCAATCCACCCTAACCTGCACATCCCTGGACACTATGGGACAATTTCCCACGGCCAATCCACCCTAACCTGCACATCCCTGGGCACTATGGGACAATTTCCCATGGCCAATCCACCCTAACCTGCACATCCCTGGACCGTGGGAGGAAACCCACCCAGACACTTGCTTTGGGTTGAGTTGAACCAACTGAGCAAGCTCCAACCTGAGCAGGAAGAGCTACCTGTGTGCTCAGGACAGAATGCAGGAGGAATAACCCTGACAGTGAGGTCAAGGTCATTGAGTCAGAGGGGGAAGAGGGGGAGGGCTAGAGAGAGATCGTCGAACAGGATCTTCACGTGGTGCACTGTCATCTCCCATCTTCCTCAAGATCCCTTGTTGCCGTGACAGTCAGAGAGAAGGGGAGCTCCTCCAGCTTGGACAACCAGGTTCGACTTCGGACTCTTACCAACGTCCTTTCGATTCACTCACCGGATGTGGCCGTCTCTGCCTGGGCCCAGCATTTCCTGCCCCCTGTCCCTAGTTGACCCCCTTGAGAAGGTGGGAGTGAGATGCATTTACTGCCCCCTGTCCCTAGTTGCCCCCCTTGAGAAGGTGGGGGTGAGCTGCATTTACTGCCCCTGTCCCTAGTTGCCCCCCCTTGAGAAGGTGGGGGTGAGCTGCCTTCTTGAACCGCTGCAGTCCATGTGCTGTGGGCAGACCCACAATGTCCCTTAGGGAGGGAATTCCAGGATTGGGACCCAGCCACACTGAAGGAACGGCTGATATATTTCCAAGTCGGGATAGGGAGGGGCTCGGAGGGGAACTTGCAGGGGGTGGGGTTCCCATGGATCTGCTGCCCCTTGACCTTCTGGCTGGAAGTGGCCGTGGGTTTGGAAGGTGCTGTGTGAGGGGTTGATCAGGCCTTTCGACATAAATTGCTCAGGGATGGACTGGCACCTTCAGATCTTGTTTGAATCTCTCCCCACCACCTGTTTTTTGACAATCGCACCAGGAAAGGCCATTCAGCCCCTCGAGTCTGACCCACCCTGTGATTAGAGCTGCATAATTCAATCAGCCTGCCTCATCTAGAAACATAGAAGACAGGAGCAGGTGGAGGCCACTCAACCCTTTGAGCTCTGCTATCCAATAGACTGATGACTGAGCTCAATATCCCAATCCCACCCTTCCCCCATATCCCTTGATCCCTTTCACCTTAAGAACTATATCCACCTCCTTCTTGGAAACATTCCATGTTTTGTCCTTCCCCCCTCCAGGTCTGCGCTGCCCTCTCCAGGTCATCAGGAACCCCCTGCCTGTGTTCACGCCGGTTAGCATTATGAGAGAACGGGAGAAAATCCCTTTAACTGAATGTGCCTTTGCCAAGGGCGTGTTCATGGATATTGCAAGTTACTGTTCTGGAGTTAAATAACCCATTATTCTGTTACGTTTTACAATAGAGTCAAAGTTATACCAATTCTGGGTTTATTGTATTTGAAATATAGAGTAAGAATAAAGTATGTTTTGCTTAAAGCCGAGTGGTGTAACCAATCGAACGACATCTGGAACACAACACCTTACAAATGCCTTTAAATAAGGTGAAGGTTGGGGTCATTTACATTTGGGGGAGGGGTTGGTCTGCTCTCTAACACACGGGGGGCTCCTGTCAGTAATATTAGGATCTGGGCATGACCTTTTACCCATGCCCTTTACCTACCCTCACACCCCAGGGCCTTGTTGTGATCACACGGGCAGAGCCAGACCATTCTCACCCCCTGACGCTCCCATTAGCAGCTTCTCAATTCTCCCCAACTCACCCCTTTGTCTGCCTGCCCACTGTTTGTGCTCTCTCTCTCTCTCCACTCGGGAGTAAATCTCCATCCATCATTCACTTCCCACCCCCAATTCCCAGGGTAAATACCACCTTTTCCTAGCTACAGTCACCCAAAATATTGGTTCTGCCTTCTCTCTGCTAATGTTGCCAGACCTGCTGAGTTTCTCCAGCTATTTCTGTTTTGGTTGTAAGGATTTGGCTTTTTAGTTCAGTGACATCCCCCTCATTGATGTTGAAGAAACTCTAACCTCACAATCATGCATCAGTTCAAACAGATTAAATCCAGTTGATCCGATAGGGAAATCCCTGATATCAGTCAGTCAGAAATGTCATCCTTTTCCCGAATCCTGTCGGTAACTGGGTCAGTGTGCCCTAACCATGGGGAACAAAGTCTGATGGCACCTCTACAAAGCTCCTTGTGTTTACAGTTGATACAGTTTTATACCCAAACTGCTCATGGATTCCTGGAAATGTTTGGATAACCAGTCTGAATACAGTCGTAACTTCATCCCAATGGCAGTCCATATCGAGTAAAAACCTATCAATGTTTCTGCCATTACCCAAGCTCTAATTGTTTTGAAAAGACTAGTTTCTAGAAATTGGATTTAGACTGATGACCTGTTTGCGTTTCTGGACGTGGCCGTACAGAATTGAGGGCAGCACGGAGGCTCAGTGGTTAGCACTGCTCCCTCACAACGCCAGGTTCAATCCCAGCCTCAGGCAGACAGGCGGTCTGGGTGGAGTTTGCACGTTCTCCCAGTTTCTGCGTGGGTTTCCTCTGGGTGCTCCAGTTTCCTCCCACAATCCAAACATGTGCAGGTTCGGGTGAATTGGCTATGCTAAGCTGTACATAGTGTTAGGTGCATTAGTCAGGGGTAAATGGGGGGGAATGGGACTGGGTGGGTTACTCTTCGGAGGGTTGGTGTGGACTTGTTGGGCTGAAGGGCCTGTTTCCATACCATAGGGAATCTATTCTAATCCAATCCACTAATACTAGACTGAGGAGTTCTTTAGAATCTAGAAGTGGGCGGCACGGTGGCACAGTGGTTAGCACTGCTGCCTCACAGCGCCTGTAGACCCGGGTTCAATTCCCGACTCAGGCGACTGACTGTGTGGAGTTTGCACGTTCTCCCCGTGTCTGCGTGGGTTTCCTCCGGGTGCTCCGGTTTCCTCTCTCAGTCCAAAGATGTGCGGGTCAGGTGAATTGGCCATGCTAAATTGCCTGTAGTGTTAGGTAAGGGGTAAATGTAGGGGTATGGGTGGGTTGCGCTTCGGCGGGTCGGTGTGGACTTGTTGGGCCGAAGGGCCTGTTTCCACACTGTAAGTCTAATCTAGTCTAAGAGGTAGCAAAGCTGCCTGTCTGATTACATAGAGTCACAGAGACGTACAGCACGGAAACAGACCCTTCGGCCCAACCCGTCCATGCCGACCAGATATCCCAACCCAATCTAGTCCCACCTGCCAGCACCCGGCCCATATCCCTCCAAACCCTTCCTACTCATATCCCCATCCAGATGCCTCTTAAATGTTGTAATTGTACCAGTCTCCACCACATCCTCTGGCAGCTCATTCCATACACGTACCACTCTCTGCGTGAAAATATTGCCTCTTAGGTTCCTTTTATATCTTTCCCCTCTCACCCTAAACCTATGCCCTCTAGTTCTGGACTCCACGACCCCAGGGAAAAGACTTTGTCTATTTATCCTATCCATGCCCCTCATAATTTTATAAACCTCTATAAGGTCACCCCTCAGCCTCCGACGTTCCAGGGAAAACAGCCCCAGCCTGTTCAGCCTCTCCCTGTAGCTCAGACCCTCCAATCCTCTAAACCCTTTGAAATTTCACAACATCTTTCCGATAGGAAGGAGACCAGAATTACATAAAATATTCCAACAGTGGCCTAACCAATGTCCTGTACAGCTGCAACATGACCTCCCAACTCCTGTACTCAATACTCTGACCAATAAAGGAAAGCATACCAAACACCGCCTTCACTATCCTATCTACCTGCGACTCCACTTTCAAGGAGTTGTGAACCTGCACTCCAAGGTCTCTTTGTTCAGCAACACTCCCTAGCACCTTACCATGAAGTGTATAAGCCCTGCCCTGATTTATCTAAATTAAACTCCATCTGCCACTCCTCAACCAATTGGATCTCAGTCCCATTGTATTCTTGAGATAAACTTCTCACTGCCCACCAGGCCACTAATTTTGGTGTCATCTGTAAACTTACTGACATACCTCCTGGTCACAGACCTCCAGTCTGAAAAATAACCCTCTACCACCATCCTCTGACTTGTACCTTCCAGTCAATTTTGTATCCAAATGGCTTGTTCTCCCTGTATTCGTGTGACCTAACTTTGCTGACCAGTCTCCCATGGGGAAACCTTGTCAAACACCTCACTGGACAACATCTGCCACTCTGCACTCCTCAATCTTTCTGGTCACCCCTTCAAAACACTCAATCAAGTTACAGACATGATTTCCCATGCTGACTATCCCTAATCAGTCCTTGCCTTTCCAAATGCATATAAATCCTGGTGGGTAAGTGCCGGGCAACTGGAAGCTCAGGGTCATTCTCGAGAAAGGACCCTTGTTCAGCAAAGCCAACGTGCATTCGGTCTCACCAGTGTAGAGGAGACTACATAACGAGCCGCGAATCTAGCAGATCACACTAATCTACAATGTTCCATGATGGCTCCACAAAGAGTGTGGGGGGTAACACAGGAATATTTAAACGAATAGCAGGAAAACGTTCAGCAACTGGAATATTTCCAGTGGGAGTGGGAGGAATTGGAGATTCCCTGCAGTGTGGAAACAGGCCCTTCGGCCCAACTAGTCCACACCGACCCTCCGAAGAGCATCCCACCCAGACCCATTCCCCTAACCATTCAGGGGAGTTCAGGGACCAATGCCTTTGTGAGGGGAACCTACACAGTCGTTAGAAATACAATCCCTCTGATAAATACTGCCGAGGTTAGGAAGCAGAGTCGATGTGTCACTGATCCGCGCTGAAAGGGTATACATCACAGGGAAGAAGATAAGGAGGAGCAAGTGTGTGAGGTGGGATAGTGGAGGGTGACGGAGATGCTGGGAGTGAGGATAGAGGGGAAACTCCTACAACACACCTCACTGACACAGAGGGACTGGGACAGTATCGGAATGTTTTGCAGACAGAGCGTAGGTGCTCTGTGGAGGGGTCCACCGGTAGACTTACCCTGAGCTTTCAGATCCCCCCCACCCCGTTCCCTGGCTAACATCCCCGCCCCCCCCCGGCTAACATCCCCGCCCCCCCCGGCTAACATCCCCGCACCCCATGGCTAACATCCCCGCACCACCCCCCCGGCAAACATCCCCGCCCCCCCATGGCTAACATCCCCGCCCCCCCCCGGCAAACATCCCCGCCCCCCCGGCTAACACCCCCGCCCCCCCCCCGGCTAACACCCCCGCCCCCCCCCGGCTAACATCCCCACCCCCCCCTGGCTAACATCCCCGCCCCCCCTGGCTAACATCCCTGCCCCATGCTTATTGCAGTGCCCCACTGAAGCTGAGTGTAAGCTGGAAGTACAGCATCTCATTTCCTACCTGGGGGACCTCACAGCCTTCAGGACTCAATACCGACATCAATAAACTGAGGGCTTGAGCTCTCCCACGTCCTTAGCCCAAGCCCTTTACATCAGGCTCTGTTATCACGCAGTTGTCTGCTGCTACA
Organism: Hemiscyllium ocellatum; assembly: GCF_020745735.1. Taxonomy (NCBI): domain Eukaryota; kingdom Metazoa; phylum Chordata; class Chondrichthyes; order Orectolobiformes; family Hemiscylliidae; genus Hemiscyllium; species Hemiscyllium ocellatum. The sequence goes on from NC_083435.1 coordinate 2,938,238, forward strand.
CACTGGTGAGAGTTCGGTGCTGGAAAAGCGCAGCAGGTCAGGCAGCATCCGAGGAGCAGGAGAATCAACGTTTCAGGCATAAGCCCTTCCTCAGGAATGAGGCTGGGAGCTTCTGGGGGGGGTGGAGAGATAAATGGGAGGGGGGTGGGGCTGGGGAGAAGGTAGCTGAGAGCAGGATAGGTGGATGGAGGTGGGGGTAAGGGTGATAGGTCAGAGAGGAGGGTGGAGTGGATAGGTGGGAAGGGAGATTGACAGGTAGGACAGGTCATGGGGACAGTGCTGAGCTGGAAGGTTGGAGCTGGGGTGAGGTGGGGGAAGGGGAAATGAGGAAACTGTTGGAGCCCACATTGATGCCCTGGGGTTGAAGGGTTCCGAGGCGGAAGATGAGGCGTTCTTCCTCCAGGCGTCTGGTGGTGAGGGAGCGGCGGTGAAGGAGGCCCAGGACCTCCATGTCCTCGGCAGAGTGGGAGGGGGAGTTGAAATGTTGGGCCACAAGGCGGTGCGATTGATTGGTGCGGGTGTCCCGGGGATGTTCCCTAAAGCACTCTGCTAGGAGGCGCCCAGTCTCCCCAATGTAGAGGAGACCGCATCGGGAGTAATGGATACAATAAATGATATTGGTGGATGTGCAGGTAAAACTTTGATGGATGTGGAAGGCTCCTTTAGGGCCTTGGATAGAGGTGAGGGAGGAGGTGTGGGCACAGGTTTTACAGTTCCTGCGGTGGCAGGGGAAGGTGCCAGGATGGGAGGGTGGGTTGTAGGGGGGCGTGTACCTGACCAGGTAGTCACGGAGGGAACGGTCCTTGCGGAAGGCGGAAAGGGGTGGGGAGGGAAATATATCCCTGGTGGCGGGGTCCGTTTGGAGGTGGTGGAAATGATTTGGTTTATGCGAATGGTTGGTAGGGTGGAAGGTGAGCACCAGGGGCGTTCTGTCCTTGTTACGGTTGGAGGGATGGGGTCTGAGGGCGGAGGTGCAGGATATAGACGGATGGGTGGGTGGACGGATGGGCCAGAGGGAGCTGCCAGAGGATGTGGACGGGTGGATGGGCGGACGTCTTCTGTGTGTTTTGTTGTTTCTGTTAAACATCTTGCGATGGAATGGCGGGTCCAATGAGTGCTGAGACTTCACACGATAACAGGGAGAATGAGACACCTACTGTTTACTGGCCGTCCCTATTTACCCCTCACAATGAGTGGGAAGGGCAGCTAAAGGTCAACCACATTCACATGGAGGATGGATTATATGATGATGATAAGATCTCATGAGCAAGAGTGAGGCAGTTGGGAATCGCCAACAAGATAGCAGAGTCACAGGGTCACAGAGATGTACAGCACGGAAACAGACCCTTCGGCCCAACCCCTCCATACTGACCCAGATATCCCAACCTAATCTAGTCCCACCTGCCAGCACCCGGCCCATATCCGTCCAAACCCTCCCTATCCATATACCCGTCCAAATGCCTCTTTAAATGTTGTAATTGTACCAGCCCCCACCACATCCTCTGGCAGCTCATTCCATACACGTACCACCCTCTGGGTGAAAAAGTTGCCCCTTAGGTCTCTTTTATATCCAGCAAGACATGAATTCAAACAGAAAAGGCAGGAACTCTGCAGGTTCACTGCTGGGTCAGTTTCTTTCTCCCCATGATGTTATATATCACTTGTTATGTTGTGGGGTGGTCAGCACTGCTGCCTCACAGCACCAGGGACCCAGGTTCGATTCCAGCCTTGGACGGCTGTGTGCGGAGTTTGCACGTTCTCCCCGTGTCTGCGTGGGTTTCCTCCGGGTGCTCCGGTTTCCTCCCACAGTCCAAAGACGTGCAGGTTAGGGTGGAGTGGCCATGGGAAATTGTCCCATAGTGTAAGGCGCATTAGTCAGAGGGAAATAGGTCTGGGTGGGTTCCTCTTCGGGAGGGGTCAGTGTGGACTGGTTGGGCTGAAGGGCCTCTTTCCATACTGTAGGGATTCTAATTATATTATCTGGCAGTACTGTGTTATCACCTAACTTTATTAACTCACTCAACAGCAGGTTTCATTGATGAATACCGGTTCCCATTCATTCATTAATAACCCTTTGCTAACTTGTTATTTACTATAACATGGTTCCATTCGGAACACCATGGTTCTGTAGTATTCAAACTGAAAAAACAACCCTTTCAAAACCAGTCACGGTGGTTCCACACCTTATCAGTCCTAGCTGCAAATAGTGTTTACACCATCACCACCCACCTCATACAGAACAATATCCTCCGCATCAAGTCCCACACGTTATAATATTAACCAGCCCCTCACCACCCACCTCATACAGAACAATATCCTCCCCATCAAGTCCCGCACGTTATAATATTAACCAGCCCCTCACCACCCACCTCATACAGAACAATACCCTCCCCATCAAGTCCCGCACGTTATAATATTAACCAGCCCCTCACCACCCACCTCATACAGAACAATATCCTCCGCATCAAGTCCCGCACGTTATAATATTAACCAGCCCCTCACCACCCACCTCATACAGAACAATACCCTCCCCATCAAGTCCCGCACGTTATAATATTAACCAGCCCCTCACCACCCACCTCATACAGAACAATACCCTCCCCATCAAGTCCCGCACGTTATAATATTAACCAGCCCCTCACCACCCACCTCATACAGAACAATACCCTCCCCATCAAGTCCCGCACGTTATAATATTAACCAGCCCCTCACCACCCAACTCATACAGAACAATACCCTCCCCATCAAGTCCCGCACGTTATAATATTAACCAGCCCCTCACCACCCACCTCATACAGAACAATATCCTCCGCATCAAGTCCCACACGTTATAATATTAACCAGCCCCTCACCACCCACCTCATACAGAACAATATCCTCCGCATCAAGTCCCGCACGTTATAATATTAACCAGCCCCTCACCACCCACCTCATACAGAACAATACCCTCCCCATCAAGTCCCGCACGTTATAATATTAACCAGCCCCTCACCACCCACCTCATACAGAACAATACCCTCCCCATCAAGTCCCGCACGTTATAATATTAACCAGCCCCTCACCACCCACCTCATACAGAACAATACCCTCCCCATCAAGTCCCGCACGTTATAATATTAACCAGCCCCTCACCACCCACCTCATACAGAACAATACCCTCCCCATCAAGTCCCGCATGTTATAATATTAACCAGCCCCTCACCACCCACCTCATACAGAACAATACCCTCCCCATCAAGTCCCACACGTTATATTAACCAGCCCCTCACCACCCACCTCATACAGAACAATACCCTCCCCATCAAGTCCCACACGTTATAATATTAACCAGCCCCTCACCACCCACCTCATACAGAACAATACCCTCCCCATCAAGTCCCGCACGTTATAATATTAACCAGCCCCTCACCACCCACCTCATACAGAACAATACCCTCCCCATCAAGTCCCACACGTTATAATATTAACCAGCCCCTCACCACCCACCTCATACAGAACAATACCCTCCCCATCAAGTCCCACACGTTATATTAACCAGCCCCTCACCACCCACCTCATACAGAACAATACCCTCCCCATCAAGTCCCGCACGTTATAATATTAACCAGCCCCTCACCACCCACCTCATACAGAACAATACCCTCCCCATCAAGTCCCGCACGTTATAATATTAACCAGCCCCTCACCACCCACCTCATACAGAACAATACCCTCCCCATCAAGTCCCGCACGTTATAATATTAACCAGCCCCTCACCACCCACCTCATACAGAACAATACCCTCCCCATCAAGTCCCGCACGTTATAATATTAACCAGCCCCTCACCACCCACCTCATACAGAACAATACCCTCCCCATCAAGTCCCGCACGTTATAATATTAACCAGCCCCTCACCACCCACCTCATACAGAACAATACCCAAGGACAAACACTTGCTCATTGTGGAAACAGACCGGACAGGACCGGACTGAACCGGACAGCTATCCCATCGGAAGCAGCAGGCAGCACCCAGTACATGTTTTAACCCATCTCCTGTCTCCCAGGAATGAAGCCCTTCAGACCTTTGTGTACTCAAGCTAAGGCAGTAACATGACAGTCGTGGAATTTTAATCCATGTCAGAGCTGTATTTCGGGATTGCATTGGAGCCTGGAATGTGTGCTGTAATCATTGAATCAAAGCAGCCGGTCTCACCCCACTGACCGACGTTGGGCGGGATTGGAACATAATCCCAGAATACTCTGGACTGAAGTCCCACCGGGTGGCATGGGGAGATGTGAGGCTGTAAATGGAGGTTTTTATCACCAGCGTGTGGGAGAAATGGGGTGAGAGGTGCATTGAAGACACAGTGCTGGTTAACTATCCCAGGAAGGGCTCCCTGCTCCTGCTCACACCTTTCACCCTGGGTTTTACCAGGGTGCCATACCGGAGGAAGCCGCCTGTGTAACACCTCGCCAGCTGCTCTCGGCTTGGCGCACCCCACATTGCTCTATCCACCCTCCACACCCAACAGGGGCTTTCACCGCAGCTTCGGAGCTCACTCCACTGCACACACAGTGTACCGGCTCGGGACAGGGTACGGGCTCGGGACAGTGTACCGGCTCGGGACAGTGTGGCCCCCCACTCTCTCCAATCCCACCTCCCCCAGCCCCAGCCCCAGTCCCCAACCTACCCCAGTCCCACTCCCCAAAGACCAAATCACTCAATGACACCCCACGACCTTGCTCCCCAAACTCAGTGCCCCTTCTCCCCCTCCCCTCCCCCCCACCTCGGTGACGACGGTATCTCCCCCCTCCCCTCCCCCCCACCTCGGTGACAACAGTATCTCCCCCCTCCCCGACTCCCCCAGCCTCGGTGACGACGGTACCTCTCCCCTCCCCTCCCCCCCAGCCTCAGTGATGACGGTATCTCCCCCTCCCCCCCCAGCCTCGGTGACGACGGTATCTCCCCCTCCCCCCCAGCCTCGGTGACGACGGTATCTCCCCCCTCCCCTCCCCCCCCAGCCTCGGTGACGACGGTATCTCCCCCCTCCCCGACCCCCCAGCCTCGGTGACGACGGTATCTCCCCCCTCCCCGACCCCCCCAGCCTCGGTGACGACGGTATCTCCCCCTCCCCCCCAGCCTCGGTGACGACGGTACCTCCCCCCTCCCCGACCCCCCAGCCTCGGTGACGACGGTATCTCCCCCCTCCCCTCCCCCCCCAGCCTCGGTGACGACGGTATCTCCCCCCTCCCCGACCCCCCAGCCTCGGTGACGACGGTATCTCCCCCCTCCCCGACCCCCCCAGCCTCGGTGACGACGGTATCTCCCCCCTCCCCTCCCCCCCCAGCCTCGGTGACGACGGTATCTCCCCCCTCCCCGACCCCCCAGCCTCGGTGACGACGGTATCTCCCCCCTCCCCTCCCCCCCCAGCCTCGGTGACGACGGTATCTCCCCCCTCCCCGACCCCCCAGCCTCGGTGACGACGGTACCTCCCCCCTCCCCGACCCCCCAGCCTCGGTGACGACGGTATCTCCCCCCTCCCCGACCCCCCAGCCTCGGTGACGACGGTATCTCCCCCCTCCCCGACCCCCCCAGCCTCGGTGACGACGGTATCTCCCCCTCCCCCCCAGCCTCGGTGACGACAGTACCTCCCCCCTCCCCGACCCCCCAGCCTCGGTGACGACGGTATCTCCCCCCTCCCCTCCCCCCCCAGCCTCGGTGACGACGGTATCTCCCCCCTCCCCGACCCCCCAGCCTCGGTGACGACGGTATCTCCCCCCTCCCCGACCCCCCCAGCCTCGGTGACGACGGTATCTCCCCCCTCCCCTCCCCCCCCAGCCTCGGTGACGACGGTATCTCCCCCCTCCCCGACCCCCCAGCCTCGGTGACGACGGTATCTCCCCCCTCCCCTCCCCCCCCAGCCTCGGTGACGACGGTATCTCCCCCCTCCCCGACCCCCCAGCCTCGGTGACGACGGTACCTCCCCCCTCCCCGACCCCCCAGCCTCGGTGACGACGGTATCTCCCCCCTCCCCGACCCCCCAGCCTCGGTGACGACGGTATCTCCCCCCTCCCCGACCCCCCAGCCTCGGTGACGACGGTACCTCCCCCCTCCCCGACCCCCCAGCCTCGGTGATGACGGTACCTCCCCCGACCCCCCAGCCTCGGTGACGACGGTATCTCCCCCCTCCCCGACCCCCCAGCCTCGGTGACGACGGTATCTCCCCCCTCCCCCTCCCCCCCAGCCTCGGTGACGACGGTATCTCCCCCCTCCCCTCCCCCCCCAGCCTCGGTGACGACGGTATCTCCCCCTCCCCCCCCAGCCTCGGTGACGACGGTACCTCCCCCCTCCCCGACCCCCCAGCCTCGGTGACGACGGTATCTCCCCCCTCCCCGACCCCCCAGCCTCGGTGACGACGGTACCTCCCCCCTCCCCGACCCCCCAGCCTCGGTGATCACTGATAGAATGACACAACAAATTGTAACAAGAATTATACAAGGGGTTACAGTTTTAATTCAGGCTGTTGTGAAACTGCTGCTGGTCAGTGTGTCGATTCAGACTGTTGTCAGATACAGCACTAACCCAGCAGCTCCTGCAGCCTCCTGGGTTTCACGTTGACTCCAAGCTGGGAACATATTCAAGTGAAACCCTTTCCTCTCCACGATGCTGCCGGATTGGCCTAGAATTGGAGCGGATTTTGTCGCTACACTTGGGTACAGCTTCCCCAGTCATCGGCTTTTAATTACAGAGAGGTGGGGCTCCAGGGAATGGGATCCAGGAGGATGGCAGACCCTGAGGGATAGAGTGTGAGAGCAGGGCCAACATGTGCCTTACATTGCGCAGAGTACTGTGGTCTGTCACTGAAGAGGAGATGGCCTGAGAGTTGGTTGCTGCAAAATCACTCCCAATCAGCTGCTTTTCTGCCGTATTTATTCATCGGTGTATATTGGGGTGTAACAGCACCTCCACTGGGAATAGATCGGTCTTCAGCCGGAGACCACGGGAGTGGCTTACTCATCGTTCAAGAGGCACAGGGTGACTCCACTCTCGCCTGACAGACCAAATGCTGGAAATGTGAAGTGCAGGTGGACAGAAACTGAGCCAACGTTTCAGGCTGATACTGCAGTGTTTTACCTCACCGAGGGACACCTGGTTCACCGTGAAATAACATTCCCCTCAGCCAGGAGGATGGCAGCAGCGAGAACGTCAGGCAGTTGACTGAAACGTCTGATGAACCCCCAGGAAACGGAGCACTCCCTGCCCCACACACGCACACACACGCGCACGCACACACGCGCGTACACACACACACACACCCCCCTTGGGTTTGAACGTTTTGGCCACAGGATGGTGTCACCAACAAAGCAAAGCAGCACTCCCTCGTCACTGCCTCACAGTGTCAGCCAGTCTGGGTGAGTAACACCGCGACCCAGGGGAGAAACATGCACCACGCCCGTAACACTGTGAGCAAACGCCAAACCCTTCCCAATGCACTTTGTAAACTGACACACCCCAAAGTCCGGTCTTAGAGGTTCATGTAAGTTCTCAGATCTTTCTCCCAGGTTTTCTCCCTAGCCAGTCGCCTGCGTTCCTCTCTCCTGCTGACCGTAGCAGCCCTTTGGACTCGCCTGCTCGGGGTCTTCGCTCGCTTCACTGCGTCACAATCGTTGGCGGCAAAGTGGGTGACTTTCGGTTTCAAATCGCTCTGGAACCCGAGACCTCTCTGATCTCGCTTCAGCACGGTCTTTACCGGAAACTTCTGTCCCTTTCCAGCAGGCCCCAGTCCGGTCTCCCTATCCCAACCTTCCTTCAGCATCAGTTTGAAGCCGACGTTGGTTTCTGGGATGAAGTAGTGAGTTGTCACTGGCCTACCTTTCTTGTTGAACAAGTGTAATGTTGACCTCTCGTGCTGTTCAACGCTGTCCTCCTCGTACTGCACATCACAAATCTGGCAGAATTTCTTTTGCTGCGGCTTCTCCCTGGGAGGGTAAGGACAGTGCGTTATCATTTTTAAAACTCAGTACATTTTAAAACTCACCACCTTTTTGATTGTAAGTGCGTTCACGTATTGCTGCATTGATGAAGTCTCACCCTCCCTGGTGGTTCTAAGTTCCCAAGCACGGGATCGTCCTGGCAATAATATGGAGGACTTGTGCTCCAGAACGTGCCAGGCCCCTGGCCAAGTTATAACACCGACAATGTGGGGAATTGCCCGAGTGTGTCTGGTACACAAAAGGCAGGGCAAATCCAAACTACAAACAAAATCAGAAACCGCTGGAAAAACTCTGGAGGTCAGGCAGGGTCACTGCACCTGAAACATTAGCTCTGCTTTCTCTCTCCACAGATGCTGCCAGACCTGCTGAGTATTTCCAGCATCCACAGCTCTTTCTTTTGTTCTGAGAATTCCCAAGGTTCACGATCCTCATAAGGAGTGAAGGAATTTCCCATCTCGGTCCTGAAAGATTTGCCTCTGATCCTGAAGACATGTCCCCCCCTTCAAGCTCTCAGCTTCCACCCTCTCAGATCCCCGTGCTAAGGAGTGAGATCACTTGGGAATCTTTCAAGTCCCAGAGAACACTGAGCCAGTTAACGTGTTGTTGCTGTTCACACCGACTGGCTGTTGCCACCCCCTGGCTTGCTGGAGGGTACGCACAGAGAAGGTGAGGAACCCATTGGGGATGTTACACACGAGTGGCAACGTCAGGAGCTGAACTAGGACGGGAGGCAGGAGGTGATAGGGAAAGGGAAAAGGAATACGTCACATCCACATTGTGGGATACCACAGACACTGGCACTGACCCAACCCGACCTAACCCTTTCGGCAGCATGCTGGACTGGAACACAAGGCACTTACAGGGTCACAGAACTGTTACAGTGCACCAGGAGGCCATTCGACCCATCAAACCTGTGCTGGTTCTATTCCCCAATGCTAATCCCTCTCATTTTCAATGCCCCAATCGAACCTGCACCACCCCCACCCCCACATTCCCAGGCAGTGTATCCCACACCCTCACTACGCGCTGTGGGATAAAGCCTTTCCTCACCTTGGCTCTTGCCACTCTTCCCGGTGAGTATGAAATTCTTCAAGCGTTGTGATGATCTCTGCGTGGCCAGCCTGCCTGGCCAGATCCAACGCATCTTGGCCTGTGGAATCGCAGACTCCGATCCACGCTGCGCCACGGTTCAGTAAGTACTTCACCACCTCAGCCTGCCCACTGTACGCTGCACACATGGTGGCAGTCCAGTAGTAACTGTCCCGGAAGTTGATATCGCACACTGCCGTCTCCAGCAGCCTGCGAAGGGTTTTCAGGTCCCCGTCCTGAGCACACTTTAAGAGGAGGTGCCCGTTCCTCTCTGACACGGCAGGCTGGCTCCTTCCACCACTCTGCCCATCGGCCCTTTCTGGCCGTGACTTCGGCCGAATAACTCGACGCTTCCGACCGGAACTTGGACCTGCCTCACCATCCGCCGCAATCAGGCTCTCATAGAAAGTTTTCACCTCATCTCCGGTCAAAGCTTCAACCCCGGGGCCGACCGGTGGAGATTCCCGACGTTCCCCGTTTTCCCAGGTATCGGTTTTCTCTTTGGCTCGGGTAAAAGTGATGAGGTTGATGTGCTCCATGACAGAGAATGTTGTCGGTTTGTAGGTCTGTGTTTGAAACCTCACTTTCTTGCTGGAGACAGACACTGCATAGCCCAGAGACCTTGCTGGGCAAGAGGAAAACAGACACAGCAATTACTGACAGTTTGTGAAAGTTACACCCAAACAAACACAAAACCCAATTCGACAGGCAATACTTACAGGCATCAGAGTAATAATAAATTGAGAATAAGATGAAAGAGGACGATTATGACATGAGCAAAGATTGGTACAAAACCGATTCCTGACAAAGGGCTCATGCCCGAAACGTCGATTCTCCTGCTCCTTGGATGTTGCCTGACCTGCTGTACTTTTCCAGCAACACATTTTCAGACAAAATCCTAATACTAGCAGGTTAACAGTGTCAGAGAGTCACACAGTATGGACCAACCATAGCCTCAAACCAAACTAGGCCCACCTGCCTATTCCTGGCCCTTATCCCTCCAAACATTTCACACAAATGTGCTTACTCACGTGTTGTTTAAATGCTGAAATTGTACCCACATCCACCGCTCTGTCAGCAAGCTCATTCCACACACGACCCACTGGCTGGGTAAAACAGGTACCCCTCATGTCCTCTTTAACTCATTCCCCTCTCACCTTAAATATGTGCCCCGCTTACCTTGAAATTCCCTATCCGAGGGAAAGGACAGCTGTTCCTAACAGCATCTACACCCCTCATGATTTTATCAACCGCTATAACAACCTCATCCCTCAATCTCCTCCGCTCCAGGGGAAAGGTCCCACCAACCCAGTGCCTCCTTATAACTTCGACCCTCCATCCCAGGTAACACCCTGCTGAAACTTTTCTGAATCCTCTCCAGCTTAGTAATCTCCCTCTGAAACAGGGCCAGCAGGACTGGACACAGTACTCCAGAAGACGCCTCACGGATATTCTGTACAACCTCATCGGGACGTCCCAAATCCTAAACGCAAAGGCCTGATCAATAAAGGCCACGGCACTAAAACGCTTTCTGAACCACCGGCCGACATGTGATGCTAACTGCCCGAACCTCAGGGTCTCTCTGTTCTTACCAAAGGCCTTATATTTACACAGGAACATCACAACTCGGAGCAGGAGTAGGCCATCCGGCACTTGGAGCCAGGCCCACCATTCAAAACATCAGGGCTGATCTTTTCCTGGCCTCAGCTCCACGTACCCAGCCTCTCAGCCTAACCCTTAATTCCATCATGGTTCAAACAGATAGCTATGGTGGCTTTAAAAACATTCACTGAAGGAGCGGTAGCCATTTCACTGGACAGGGAACTCCACAGATTCACAACCCTCTGGGTGAAGAGGTTCCTTCCCAGATCAGTATAAAAGTAGAAGTCCTGCCCCATGTGCATGAACAAAATGCATTCCCTGGCATTTCTCCAAACCAAATTCCATTGGCCACTCCTCAGCCCAGGAACCCAATTGATCAAGATCTCTTTGTAACCTGAGATAAGCTTCTTCGTTGCCCACCAGACCACTAATCCTAGAGATATTCAGATATTTATCACACAGACGCTGGGATATCGGGATAATGTCCCGACGTCACTACACTGACAGGGATATTTATATATATTTATCACACCGACAGTGGGATATCACCCCAACATCACTACACTGACAGGGATATTTATATACATTTATCACACCGACAGCGGGATAACGTCCCGACATCACTACACTGACAGGGATAGTTATTAAAGTGATATTATCACATCAATTGAGGTTTATTACAATGGTGTCAGTACATTAGATGATATTTACAATATTTAGACAGTTATTAAAGTGATATTATCACATTGAGGTTTATTAGTGATGTTTGTACATTCAGTGATATTTACAATATTTAGACAGTTATTAAAGTGATGTGATCACATTAATTGTGAGTTATTACAGCAGTGTCAGTACATTCAGTGATATTTACAATATTTAGACAGTTATTAAAGTGATATGATCACATTAATTGAGGGTTATTACAGTGGTGTTTCTACATTGTGATATTTATAATATTTAGACAGTTATTAAAGTGATATTATCACATTAATTGAGGGTTATTACACTGGTGCGTGTACATTCAGTGATGTTTACAATATTTAGACAGTTATTAAAGTGATATTATCACATTAATTGAGGTTTATTAGTGGTGTTTGTACATTGTGATACTTACAATATTTAGACAGTTATTAAAGTGATATGATCACATTAATTGAGGTTTATTACAGTGGGGTCAGTACATTTAGTGATGTTTACAATATTTAGATAGTTATTAAAGTGATATTATCACATTAATCGAGGGATATTACAGTGGTGTTTGTACATTCAGTGATGTTTACAATATTTAGACAGTTATTAAAGTGATATTATCACATTAATTGAGGTTTATTACAGTGGTGTTTGTACATTCAGTGATGTTTACAATATTTAGACAGTTATTAAAGTGATATTATCACATTAATTGAGGTTTATTACAGTGGTGTCAGTACATTCAGTGATATTTACAATATTTAGACAGTTATTAAAGTGATATTACCACATTAATTGAGGTTTATTGGTGGTGTTTGTACATTCAGTGATATTTACAATATTTAGACAGTTATTAAATTGATACGATCACATTAATTGAGGGTTATTACAGTGGTGCTTGTACATTGTGATATTTACAATATTTAGACAGTTATTAAAGTGATATTATCACATTAATTGAGGTTTATTACAGTGGTGTGTGTACATTGTGATATTTACAATATTTAGACAGTTATTAAAGTGATATTATCACATTAATTGAGGTTTATTGGTGGTGTTTGTACATTCAGTGATATTTACAATATTTAGACAGTTATTAAAGTGATATTACCACATTAATTGAGGTTTATTACAGTGGTGTCAGTACATTCAGTGATATTTACAATATTTAGACAGTTATTAAAGTGATATTACCACATTAATTGAGGGTTATTACAGTGGTGTTTGTACATTCAGTGATATTTACAATATTTAGACAGTTATTAAAGTGATATTATCACATTAATTGAGGTTTATTACAGTGGTGTGTGTACATTCAGTGATATTTACAATATTTAGACAGTTATTAAAGTGATATTACCACATTAATTGAGGTTTATTACAGTGGTGTCAGTACATTCTGTGATGTTTACAATATTTAGACAGTTATTAAAGTCATATTATCACATTAATTGAGGTTTATTAGTGGTGTTTGTACATTCAGTGATATTTACAATATTTAGACAGTTATTAAAGTGATATTATCACATTAATTGAGGTTTATTACAGTGGTGTGTGTACATTCAGTCATATTTACAATATTTAGACAGTTATTAAAGTGATATTACCACATTAATTGAGGGTTATTACAGTGGTGTTTGTACATTGTGATGTTTACAATATTTAGACAGTTATTAAAGTCATATTATCACATTAATTGAGGTTTATTACAGTGGTGTTTGTACATTCAGTGATGTTTACAATATTTAGACAGTTATTAAAGTGATATTATCACATTAATTGAGGGTTATTACAGTGGTGTTTGTACATTCAATGATATTTACAATATTTAGACAGTTATTAAAGTGATATTATCACATTAATTGAGGTTTATTACACTGGTGTGTGTACATTCAGTGATATTTACAATATTTAGACAGTTATTAAAGTGATATTACCACATTAATTGGGGTTTATTACAGTGGTGTGTGTACATTCAGTGATATTTACAATATTTAGACAGTTATTAAAGTGATATTACCACATTAATTGAGGTTTATTACACTGGTGTGTGTACATTCAGTGATATTTACAATATTTAGACAGTTATTAAAGTGATATTATCACATTAATTGAGGTTTATTACAGTGGTGTGTGTACATTCAGTGATATTTACAATATTTAGACAGTTATTAAAGTGATATTACCACATTAATTGAGGTTTATTACACTGGTGCTTGTACATTCAGTGATATTTACAATATTCAGACAGTTATTAAAGTGATATTATCACATTAATTGAGGTTTATTACAGTGGTGTTTGTACATTCAGTGATATTTACAGTATTTAGACAGTTATTAAAGTGATATTACCACATTAATTGAGGTTTATTAGTGGTGTGTGTACATTCAGTGATATTTACAATATTTAGACAGTTATTAAAGTGATATTATCACATTAATTGAGGTTTATTAGTGGTGTGTGTACATTCAGTGATATTTACAATATTTAGACAGTTATTAAAGTGATATTACCACATTAATTGAGGGTTGTTACAGTGGTGTTTGTACATTCAGTGATATTTACAATATTTAGACAGTTATTAAAGTAATATTACCACATTAATTGAGGTTTATTAGTGGTGTGTGTACATTCAGTGATATTTACAATATTTAGACAGTTATTAAAGTGATATTACCACATTAATTGAGGATTATTACAGCGGTGTTTGTACATTCAGTGATATTTACAATATTTAGACAGTTATTAAAGTGATATTATCACATTAATTGAGGTTTATTACAGTGGTGTGTGTACATTCAGTGATATTTACAATATTTAGACAGTTATTAAAGTGATATTACCACAATAATTGAGGGTTATTACAGTGGTGTTTGTACATTCAATGATATTTACAATATTTAGACAGTTATTAAAGTGATATTACCACATTAATTGAGGTTTATTACACTGGTGTGTGTACATTCAGTGATATTTACAATATTTAGACAGTTATTAAAGTGATATTATCACATTAATTGAGGTTTATTACAGTGGTGTGTGTACATTCAGTGATATTTACAATATTTAGACAGTTATTAAAGTGATATTACCACATTAATTGAGGGTTATTACAGTGGTGTTTGTACATTCAGTGATATTTACAATATTTAGACAGTTATTAAAGTGATATTACCACATTAATTGAGGTGTATTACAGTGGTGTGTGTACATTCAGTGATATTTACAATATTTAGACAGTTATTAAAGTGATATTACCACACTAATTGAGGTTTATAACAGTGGTGTGTGTACATTCAGTGATATTTACAATATTTAGACAGTTATTAAAGTGATATTACCACATTAATTGAGGTTTATTACAGTGGTGTGTGTACATTCAGTGATATTTACAATATTTAGACAGTTATTCAAGTGATATTACCACATTAATTGGGTTTATTACAGTGGTGTGTGTACATGCAGTGATATTTCCAATATTTAGACAGTTATTAAAGTGATATTACCACATTAATTGAGGTTTATTACAGTGGTGTGTGTACATTCAGTGATATTTACAATATTTAGACAGTTATTAAAGTGATATTACCACATTAATTGGGGTTTATTACAGTGGCGTGTGTACATTCAGTGATATTTACAATATTTAGACAGTTATTAAAGTGATATTACCACATTAATTGGGGTTTATTACAGTGGTGTGTGCACATTCAGTGATATTTACAATATTTAGACAGTTATCAAAGTGATATTACCACATTAATTGGGTTTATTACAGTGGTGTGTGTACATTCAGTGATATTTACAATATTTAGACAGTTATTAAAGTGATATGACCACATTAATTGGGTTTATTACAGTGGTGTGTGTACATTCAGTGATATTTACAATATTTAGACAGTTATTAAAGTGATATTACCACATTAATTGGGGTTTATTACAGTGGTGTGTGTACATTCAGTGATATTTACAATATTTAGACAGTTATTAAAGTGATATTACCACATTAATTGAGGTTTATAACAGTGGTGTGTGTACATTCAGTGATATTTACAATATTTAGACAGTTATTAAAGTGATATTACCACATTAATTGAGGTTTATTACAGTGGTGTGTGTACATTCAGTGATATTTACAATATTTAGACAGTTATTCAAGTGATATTACCACATTAATTGGGTTTATTACAGTGGTGTGTGTACATGCAGTGATATTTCCAATATTTAGACAGTTATTAAAGTGATATTACCACATTAATTGAGGTTTATTACACTGGTGTGTGTACATTCAGTGATATTTACAATATTTAGACAGTTATTAAAGTGATATTACCACATTAATTGAGGGTTATTACAGTGGTGTGTGTACATTCAGTGATATTTACAATATTTAGACAGTTATTAAAGTGATATTACCACATTAATTGGGGTTTATTACAGTGGTGTGTGTACATTGTGATATTTACAATATTTAGACAGTTATTAAAGTGATATTACCACATTAATTGAGGTTTATTACAGTGGTGTTTGTACATTCAGTGATATTTACAATATTTAGACAGTTATTAAAGTGATATTACCACATTAATTGGGGTTTATTACACTGGTGTGTGTACATTAAGTGATATTTCCAATATTTAGACAGTTATTAAAGTGATATTACCACATTAATTGAGGTTTATTACAGTGGTGTGTGTACATTCAGTGATATTTACAATATTTAGACAGTTATTAAAGTGATATTACCACATTAATTGAGGTTTATTACAGTGGTGTTTGTACATTCAATGATATTTACAATATTTAGACAGTTATTAAAGTGATATTACCACATTAATTGAGGTTTATTACAGTGGTGTGTGTACATTCAGTGATATTTACAATATTTAGACAGTTATTAAAGTGATATTACCACATTAATTGGGGTTTATTACAGTGGTGTTTGTACATTCAGTGATATTTACAATATTTAGACTGTTATTAAAGTGATATTATCACATTAATTGGGGTTTATTACAGTGGTGTGTGTACATTCAGTGATATTTACAATATTTAGACAGTTATTAAAGTGATATTACCACATTAATTGGGGTTTATTACACTGGTGTTTGTACATTCAGTGATATTTACAATATTTAGACAGTTATTAAAGTGATATTACCACATTAATTGTGGTTTATTGGTGGTGTTTGTACATTCAGTGATATTTACAATATTTAGACAGTTATTAAAGTGATATTACCACATTAATTGGGGTTTATAACAGTGGTGTGTGTACATTCAGTGATATTTACAATATTTAGACAGTTATTAAAGTGATATTACCACATTAATTGAGGTTTATTACAGTGGTGTGTGTACATTCAGTGATATTTACAATATTTAGACAGTTATTAAAGTGATATTACCACATTAATTGGGGTTTATTACAGTGGTGTGTGTACATTCAGTGATATTTACAATATTTAGACAGTTATTAAAGTGATATTACCACATTAATTGAGGTTTATTACAGTGGTGTGTGTACATTCAGTGATATTTACAATATTTAGACAGTTATTAAAGTGATATTACCACACTAATTGAGGTTTATTAGCGGTGTTTGTACATTCAGTGATATTTACAATATTTAGACAGTTATTAAAGTGATATTACCACATTAATTGGGGGTTATTACAGTGGTGTGTGTACATTCAGTGATATTTACAATATTTAGACAGTTATTAAAGTGATATTACCACATTAATTGAGGTTTATTACAGTGGTGTGTGTACATTCAGTGATATTTACAATATTTAGACAGTTATTAAAGTGATATTACCACATTAATTGAGGTTTATTACACACCAGTGTAATAAACCTCAATTAATGTGGTAATATCACTTTAATAACTGTCTAAATATTGTAAATATCATTGAATGTACAAACACCACTGTCTGAATATTGTAAATATCACTGAATGTACAAACACCAGTGTAATAAACCTCAATTAATGTGGTAATATCACTTTAATAACTGTCTAAATATTGTAAATATCACTGAATGTACACACACCACTGTAATAAACCTCAATTAATGTGGTAATATCACTTTAATAACTGTCTAAATATTGTAAATATCACTGAATGTACACACACCACTGTAATAAACCCAATTAATGTGGTAATATCACTTTAATAACTGTCTAAATATTGTAAATATCACTGAATGTACAAACACCACTGTAATAAACCCAATTAATGTGGTAATATCACTTTAATAACTGTCTAAATATTGTAAATATCACTGAATGTACAAACACCACTGTAATAAACCCCAATTAATGTGGTAATATCACTTTAATAACTGTCTAAATATTGTAAATATCACTGAATGTACCCACACCACTGTAATAAACCTCAATTAATGTGGTAATATCACTTTAATAACTGTCTAAATATTGTAAATATCACTGAATGTACACACACCACTGTAATAAACCCCAATTAATGTGGTAATATCACTTTAATAACTGTCTAAATATTGTAAATATCACTGAATGTACAAACACCGCTAATAAACCTCAATTAGTGTGGTAATATCACTTTAATAACTGTCTAAATATTGTAAATATCACTGAATGTACACACACCACTGTAATAAACCTCAATTAATGTGGTAATATCGCTTTAATAACTGTCTAAATATTGTAAATATCACTGAATGTACACACACCACTGTATTAACCCTCAATTAATGTGGTAATATCACTTTAATAACTGTCTAAATATTGTAAATATCACTGAATGTACACACACCACTGTAATAAACCCCAATTAATGTGATAATATCACTTTAATAACTGTCTAAATACTGTAAATATCACAATGTACACACACCACTGTAATAAACCCCAATTAATGTGGTAATATCACTTTAATAACTGTCTAAATATTGTAAATATCACTGAATGTACACACACCACTGTAATAACCCCCAATTAATGTGGTAATATCACTTTAATAACTGTCTAAATATTGTAAATATCACTGAATGTACACACACCACTGTAATAACCCCCAATTAATGTGGTAATATCGCTTTAATAACTGTCTAAATATTGTAAATATCACTGAATGTACACACACCACTGTAATAAACCCCAATTAATGTGGTAATATCACTTTAATAACTGTCTAAATATTGTAAATATCACTGAATGTACACACACCAGTGTAATAAACCCCAATTAATGTGGTAATATCACTTTAATAACTGTCTAAATATTGTAAATATCACTGAATGTACACACACCAGTGTAATAAACACCAATTAATGTGGTAATATCACTTTAATAACTGTCTAAATATTGTAAATATCACTGAATGTACACACACCACTGTAATAACCCTCAATTAATGTGGTAATATCACTTTAATAACTGTCTAAATATTGTAAATATCACTGAATGTACACACACCAGTGTAATAAACCTCAATTAATGTGGTAATATCGCTTTAATAACTGTCTAAATATTGTAAATATCACTGAATGTACACACACCAGTGTAATAAACCTCAATTAATGTGGTAATATCACTTTAATAACTGTCTAAATATTACCACATTAATTGAGGGTTATTACAGTGGTGTGTGTACATTCAGTGATATTTACAATATTTAGACAGTTATTAAAGTGATATTATCACATTAATTGAGGTTTATTAGTGGTGTGTGTACATTCAGTGATATTTACAATATTTAGACAGTTATTAAAGTGATATTACCACATTAATTGGGGTTTATTACAGTGGTGTGTGTACATTGTGATATTTACAGTATTTAGACAGTTATTAAAGTGATATTATCACATTAATTGAGGGTTATTACAGTGGTGTGTGTACATTCAGTGATATTTACAATATTTAGACAGTTATTAAAGTGATATTACTACATTAATTGGGGTTTATTACAGTGGTGTGTGTACATTCAGTGATATTTACAATATTTAGACAGTTATTAAAGTGATATTACCACATTAATTGAGGGTTAATACAGTGGTGTGTGTACATTCAGTGATATTTACAATATTTAGACAGTTATTAAAGCGATATTACCACATTAATTGAGGTTTATTACAGTGGTGTGTGTACATTCAGTGATATTTACAATATTTAGACAGTTATTAAAGCGATATTACCACATTAATTGAGGTTTATTACAGTGGTGTGTGTACATTCAGTGATATTTACAATATTTAGACAGTTATTAAAGTGATATTACCACACTAATTGAGGTTTATTAGCGGTGTTTGTACATTCAGTGATATTTACAATATTTAGACAGTTATTAAAGTGATATTACTACATTAATTGGGGTTTATTACAGTGGTGTGTGTACATTCAGTGATATTTACAATATTTAGACAGTTATTAAAGCGATATTACCACATTAATTGAGGTTTATTACAGTGGTGTGTGTACATTCAGTGATATTTACAATATTTAGACAGTTATTAAAGTGATATTACCACATTAATTGAGGGTTATTACAGTGGTGTGTGTACATTCAGTGATATTTACAATATTTAGACAGTTATTAAAGTGATATTACTACATTAATTGGGGTTTATTACAGTGGTGTTTGTACATTCAGTGATATTTACAATATTTAGACAGTTATTAAAGTGATATTACCACATTAATTGGGGTTTATTACAGTGGTGTGTGTACATTCAGTGATATTTACAATATTTAGACAGTTATTAAAGTGATATTACCACATTAATTGGGGTTTATTACACTGGTGTGTGTACATTCAGTGATATTTACAATATTTAGACAGTTATTAAAGTGATATTACCACATTAATTGGGGTTTATTACACTGGTGTGTGTACATTGTGATATTTACAGTATTTAGACAGTTATTAAAGTGATATTATCACATTAATTGAGGGTTATTACAGTGGTGTGTGTACATTCAGTGATATTTACAATATTTAGACAGTTATTAAAGTGATATTACCACATTAATTGGGGTTTATTACACTGGTGTTTGTACATTCAGTGATATTTACAATATTTAGACAGTTATTAAAGTGATATTACTACATTAATTGGGGTTTATTACAGTGGTGTGTGTACATTCAGTGATATTTACAATATTTAGACAGTTATTAAAGTGATATTACCACATTAATTGGGGTTTATTACAGTGGTGTGTGTACATTCAGTGATATTTACAATATTTAGACAGTTATTAAAGTGATATTACCACATTAATTGGGGTTTATTACAGTGGTGTTTGTACATGCAGTGATATTTACAATATTTAGACAGTTATTACAGTGATATTACCACATTAATTGGGGTTTATTACAGTGGTGTTTGTACATTCAGTGATATTTACAATATTTAGACAGTTATTAAAGTGATATTACCACATTAATTGAGGTTTATTACAGTGGTGTGTGTACATTCAGTGATATTTACAATATTTAGACAGTTATTAAAGTGATATTACCACATTAATTGGGGTTTATTACACTGGTGTGTGTACATTCAGTGATATTTACAATATTTAGACAGTTATTAAAGTGATATTACCACATTAATTGGGGTTTATTACACTGGTGTGTGTACATTGTGATATTTACAGTATTTAGACAGTTATTAAAGTGATATTATCACATTAATTGAGGGTTATTACAGTGGTGTGTGTACATTCAGTGATATTTACAATATTTAGACAGTTATTAAAGTGATATTACCACATTAATTGGGGTTTATTACACTGGTGTTTGTACATTCAGTGATATTTACAATATTTAGACAGTTATTAAAGTGATATTACTACATTAATTGGGGTTTATTACAGTGGTGTGTGTACATTCAGTGATATTTACAATATTTAGACAGTTATTAAAGTGATATTACCACATTAATTGGGGTTTATTACAGTGGTGTTTGTACATGCAGTGATATTTACAATATTTAGACAGTTATTACAGTGATATTACCACATTAATTGGGGTTTATTACAGTGGTGTTTGTACATTCAGTGATATTTACAATATTTAGACAGTTATTAAAGTGATATTACCACATTAATTGGGGTTTATTACAGTGGTGTGTGTACATTCAGTGATATTTACAATATTTAGACAGTTATTCAAGTGATATTACCACATTAATTGGGTTTATTACAGTGGTGTGTGTACATGCAGTGATATTTCCAATATTTAGACAGTTATTAAAGTGATATTACCACATTAATTGAGGTTTATTACAGTGGTGTGTGTACATTCAGTGATATTTACAATATTTAGACAGTTATTAAAGTGATATTACCACATTAATTGGGGTTTATTACAGTGGTGTGTGTACATTCAGTGATATTTACAATATTTAGACAGTTATTAAAGTGATATTACCACATTAATTGGGGTTTATTACAGTGGTGTGTGCACATTCAGTGATATTTACAATATTTAGACAGTTATCAAAGTGATATTACCACATTAATTGGGTTTATTACAGTGGTGTGTGTACATTCAGTGATATTTACAATATTTAGACAGTTATTAAAGTGATATGACCACATTAATTGGGTTTATTACAGTGGTGTGTGTACATTCAGTGATATTTACAATATTTAGACAGTTATTAAAGTGATATTACCACATTAATTGAGGGTTATTACAGTGGTGTTTGTACATTCAATGATATTTACAATATTTAGACAGTTATTTAAGTGATATTACCACATTAATTGGGGTTTATTACACTGGTGTGTGTACATTCAGTGATATTTACAATATTTAGACAGTTATTAAAGTGATATTACCACATTAATTGGGGTTTATTACAGTGGTGTTTGTACATTCAGTGATATTTACAATATTTAGACAGTTATTAAAGTGATATTACCACATTAATTGGGGTTTATTACAGTGGTGTGTGTACATTCAGTGATATTTACAATATTTAGACAGTTATTAAAGTGATATTATCACATTAATTGAGGGTTATTACAGTGGTGTTTGTACATTCAATGATATTTACAATATTTAGACAGTTATTAAAGTGATATTACCACATTAATTGGGGTTTATTACAGTGGTGTGTGTACATTCAGTGATATTTACAATATTTAGACAGTTATTAAAGTGATATTACCACATTAATTGAGGGTTATTACAGTGGTGTGTGTACATTCAGTGATATTTACAATATTTAGACAGTTATTAAAGTGATATTACCACATTAATTGGGGTTTATTACAGTGGTGTGTGTACATTCAGTGATATTTACAATATTTAGACAGTTATTAAAGTGATATTACCACATTAATTGAGGTTTATTACAGTGGTGTGTGTACATTCAGTGATATTTACAATATTTAGACAGTTATTAAAGTGATATTACCACACTAATTGAGGTTTATTAGCGGTGTTTGTACATTCAGTGATATTTACAATATTTAGACAGTTATTAAAGTGATATTATCACATTAATTGGGGTTTATTACAGTGGTGTGTGTACATTCAGTGATATTTACAATATTTAGACAGTTATTAAAGTGATATTACCACATTAATTGGGGTTTATTACAGTGGTGTTTGTACATTCAGTGATGTTTACAATATTTAGACAGTTATTAAAGTGATATTACCACATTAATTGTGGTTTATTGGTGGTGTTTGTACATTCAGTGATATTTACAATATTTAGACAGTTATTAAAGTGATATTACCACATTAATTGGGGTTTATTACACTGGTGTTTGTACATTCAGTGATATTTACAATATTTAGACAGTTATTAAAGTGATATTACCACATTAATTGAGGGTTGTTACAGTGGTGTTTGTACATTCAGTGATATTTACAGTATTTAGACAGTTATTAAAGTGATATTACCACATTAATTGAGGGTTATTACAGTGGTGTGTGTACATTCAGTGATATTTACAATATTTAGACAGTTATTAAAGTGATATTACCACATTAATTGAGGTTTATTACAGTGGTGTGTGTACATTCAGTGATATTTACAGTATTTAGACAGTTATTAAAGTGATATTACCACATTAATTGAGGGTTATTACAGTGGTGTGTGTACATTCAGTGATATTTACAATATTTAGACAGTTATTAAAGTGATATTACCACATTAATTGGGGTTTATTACACTGGTGTTTGTACATTCAGTGATATTTACAATATTTAGACAGTTATTAAAGTGATATTACCACATTAATTGGGGTTTATTACACTGGTGTTTGTACATTCAGTGATATTTACAATATTTAGACAGTTATTAAAGTGATATTACCACATTAATTGAGGGTTGTTACAGTGGTGTTTGTACATTCAGTGATATTTACAGTATTTAGACAGTTATTAAAGTGATATTACCACATTAATTGAGGGTTATTACAGTGGTGTGTGTACATTCAGTGATATTTACAGTATTTAGACAGTTATTAAAGTGATATTACCACATTAATTGGGGTTTATTACAGTGGTGTGTGTACATTCAGTGATATTCCGACATTAAATGATGTTTTTTAGTAATTACCTTTTCCACCAGAAGCAGCTGCTGACCCTCTCCCGCCGCCATCTTGGATGGACATGCCGCGGTGCACGCCGGGAGGGGATGGGATAGGCGCGGTGCACGCCGGGAGGGGATGGGTGTCCGCGGTGCACGCCGGGAGTTGTAGTTCTCCCCCCCCCGGGCCCTCCAGTTAGTGTTTTCAAACCGGTCAAGGATCCCCAAAGGATCCAGGGGCTGACTATTTTAAAGGGTCGGGAGGCGGGGGGGGCCTACCTGCCGTGAATGTGCCCCCCGTTTAGCAGTCGGTGTTCGGTGTTTCCTGTTCCGGGGTGAAAGGTGACCGTGTGGGCGGTGGAGGTCCCGGATGTTGTTGCCATGGCGGCGGTGGAGAGAGGCTCCGAGGTTGGTGCAGGCCCTTTCGGTTAATGTCTTTATTTTACTTTGTTTCACTTGTTTCACCTTTCAGTTAGGTTTGTTTCACTGTTTTGTTGTTTAAACTTTGTTTCCTCACAGACTCACAGAGAGGGACAGCAGGGAATCAGGCCCTTCGGCCCAACCTGTCCATACTAGCCCAGATATCCTGCATTAATCTAGTCCCCACCTGCCCCCTATCCCTCCAAACCCTCCCTCTCCATAAACCCAGCCAAATGTTGTCATTGTACCAGCCCCCACCACATCCTCTGGCAGCTCATTCCATCCACACACCACCCCCTGGGGGAAACAGTTGCCCCTGAGGTCTCTTTCCCCTCTCACCCTTAACCTATGACCCTCTGGACTCCCCCCTCCCCCACCACCCCCACCCCCAGGAAGGATTGGGCAAAAAAAACCCCCAAAGGCGTCCCACACTCATGTGCGGAATAAGAGAGCGATCAGAGACACAGAGAGAGAGAGACACAGAGAGGGGGGGTGGGGGTGGGGCCGATCAGAGACAGAGACAGAGACAGAGAGAGAGACACAGAGAGAGAGGGGGGTGGGGCCGGTCGGGGATAGTGGAGGGAGCCTGTGCCTGGTGTCCGAGCGGGTCGGCCGGAACCCCCCCGAATGTTTCAGTGACCGCCTTGTGGACGGCGAGAACGCCAGGTCAGTCGCCCTGAGCAGATCGCTATTGAGGAAGCGGCCGTGCTGGAACTCCTGGGAAGCATCAAGGTCGATCAGTCCCGGGGTCCGGGCCAGATCCTAGCCCGCTGGACAACCCTTTCCTCACTCCTGATGAAGGGCTCTGGCCCGAAACGTCGAGTTTCCTGTTCCCTGGATGCCGCCTGACCTGCCAGCACTGCTGCCTCACAGCGCCAGGGACCTGGGTTCAATTCCCGACTCAGGCGACTGACTGTGTGGAGTTTGCACGTTCTCCCCGTGTCTGCGTGGGTTTCCTCCGGGTGCTCCGGTTTCCTCCCACAGTCACAAAGATGTGCGGGTCAGGTGAATTGGCCATGCTAAATTGCCCGTAGTGTTAGGTAAGGGGTAAATGTAGGGGTATGGGTGGGTTGCGCTTCGGCGGGTCGGTGTGGACTTGTTGGGCCGAAGGGCCTATTTCCACACTGTAAGTCTAATCTAACCAGCAACACATTTTCAGCCCGGACCAGATCTATCCAAAGTTACTACGGGAAACGAGGAGTGAGGTTGCTGTGCCTCTGGTGATAATCTTTGCATCCTCACTCTCCCCCCGGAGTAAGTACAGGCTGATTGGAGGGAGGCGAATGTTGTTCCTCTGTTCAAGAAAGGGAATTGGGAAATCTCTGGGAATTACAGGCCAGCCAGTCTTACGTCTGTGGTAAACAAGATACGGGAAGGGATTCTGAAGGATAGGATTTATGACTATTTGGAAAAACATAGTTTGATTAAAGTCAGTCAGCATGGCTTTGTAAGTGGCAGATCTTATGCCTGGAGCTTATGTCTTTTGCCTAACTCGCAAGCCTTATTGAGTTCTTTGAGGATGTGACAAGACAAATTGATGAACCTTGAGCTGTGGATGTGGTGCATATAGACTTCAGCAAGGCATTTGCTGAAGATCCCAACAGTAGCCTCATTCAGAAAGTGAGGAGGTATGGGATACAGGGAAACGTGGCTGTCTGGATGCAGGATTGGCTGGCCGAAAGAAGACAGCGAGTGGGAGTGGATGGAAAATATTCTGCCTGGAAGTCGGTGACCAGTGGTGTTCCGCAGGGATCTGTTGTTGGCCCTCTGGTCTTTGTAATCTTTATCAATGACCTGGATGAAGATGTAGAAGGATGGGATTGTGAGCTTGCTGATGACACAAATGTCAGTGGTGTTGTAGATCGTGTCAAGGGCTGTGGCAGGCTGCGACAAGACATTGACAGGATGCAGAACTGGACTGAGAAGTGGCAGATGGAGTTCAACCTGGATAAATGCAAAGTGATATTTGGAATTTGAATGCTGAATACAGGATTCTTGGCAGTGTGGAGGAACAGCAGGATCTTGGGGTCCATGCACATCCATCCCTCAAAATTGCCACCCAGGTCGGTAGGGTTGTTCAGAAGGCGTACAGTGTTTTGGCTTTCATTAACAGGGGATTGAGTTTAAGAGCCACAAGGTTATGCTGCAGCTCTATAAAACCCTGGTTAGACTACACTTGGAATATTGTGTCTAGTTCTGGTCGCCTCATTATAGGAAGGATGGCGATGCTTTAGAGGGGCTGGAGAGGAGATTTCCCAGGATGCTGCCCAGATTGGAGGGTGTGTCTTATGAAGAGATGTTGAGTGAGCTCGGGCTTTTCACACTGGAGAGAAAGGTGAGAGGTGACTTGTTGGAGGTGTACAAGGTAATGAGAGGCATGGATAGAGTAGATAGCCAAAGACTTTTCCCCAGGGCAGAAATGGCTGTCACCAGGGGGAATAATTTTAAGGTGCTTGCAGGAAGGTATGGGGGGGGAATGTCAGAGATATGTTCATTACGCCGAGAGTGATGGTGCATGGAATGCACTGCTAGAGCTGGTAGTGGAGTCAGAGACATTAGGGACATTTCAGTGACTGCTGGACAAGCCCATGGATGGCAGTAAATGGAGGTGGGGGTGTAGGTTAGGCTGATCTTCGATTAGGACAAATGCTCAGCACAACATGGTGGGCTGAAGGGCCTGTACTGTGCCGTACTGTTCTGTGTTCTATGAATAACAAAAAGTAGAGGACCCAGCACCGATCCTTGTGGCACTCCACTGGTCACAGGCCTCCAGTCTGAAAAACAACCCTCCACCACCACCCTCTGTCTTCTACCTTCGATCCAGTTCTGTATCTAAATGGTCTGTTCTCCCTGGATGCCATGTGATCTCACCTTGCTAACCAGTTTCCCGTGGGGAACCTAGTCGAACACCTTCCTGAAGTCCATATAAATCACAAGTGGGTGGTGCTGGAAAAGCACAGCAGGTCAGACAGCATCCGAGAGGTGGAAGAATCGACATTTTGGGCATAAACCCTTCATCGCTTCCTGATGAAGGGCTTTTGTCCAACACGTCGATTTTCCTGCTCCTCGGATGCTGCCTGACCTGCTGTGCTTTTCCAGCGCCACCCTCTCGACTCTAATCTCCAGCATTTGCAGTCCTCCCTTTTGCTGTCTGTATAGATCGCGTGCACCACTCTGCCCTCATCAGTCCTCTGTGTTACTTACATTTTGATTGTTTTCTTTGTTTCGTTTATTTTAATTAGTTTTCCTCCTTCACAGGATGAGAGTGTCACTGGCCAGACCAGCATTTCTTGCCCATTCCTAATGACCCCCCCAGAGGCTGGATCAGAGTCAGCCCTCACTGAGGCGATAGGTTTTTAAGGGGTTATGGGGAAGGGGTGGGCGAGTGGAGTTGAGGCTGATAAGATCAGGCAGAGCAAGCTGAACTGGCCATTCCTGCCTTTGGGATTTATGTTTTTATTTTAAATGGCAGCTCCCTGTGTGGAAATTGGCTGCCATCGTGAAATTGCTCACCTACGCAATTCCCCAAAGCCTGCTTTAAATATTGGGGGGCACAGACACAGCATTGACTGGATTGTGGCTGTTCGTGTTCAGGAGAAGGGGAGCAGATGGAGACTGTTCAGCCCATCGATCCTGGTCCATTGTTCATGTCCAGCATCCGCCCCCCTTTCCCTGCATTCCCACAGAGACTAGAATTCCACCTGGCCCAGCTGAAATGTATCCCGCAGTGGAACATGAACCATCCTCCAGGGTAGGGAATTCCGAAAGGTTCACAAACGCTTGGAGTAAAGAGCCCAGTGCTTGAACTATGGGCCTTTTAAACAGGCTTTCCCTCGCGCTCCTGGGCTAAACAGATGGAACTGTGCTCTGTGTGTTTGTTCTCTTCCTCCCTTGCTGTCTCTCTCCCGGTCTCTCCCCAGGTAAATTCCCACAGTACTGTGTAAACTCTAGTCTCTGCCTGTCTGTCCCCCTGTACAGGTGAGGTACCCCAGCCCTGTGTAAACACTGGTCTCTGCCTGTCTGTCCCCCTGTACAGGTGAGGTACCCCAGCCCTGTGTGAACACTAGTCTCTGCCTGTCTGTCCCCCTGTACAGGTGAGGTACCCCAGCCCTGTGTGAACACTAGTCTCTGCCTGTCTGTCCCCCTGTACAGGTGAGGTACCCCAGCCCTGTGTGAACACTAGTCTCTGCCTGTCTGTCCCCCTGTACAGGTGAGGTACCCCAGCCCTGTGTGAACACTAGTCTCTGCCTGTCTGTCCCCCTGTACAGGTGAGGTACCCCAGCCCTGTGTAAACACTAGTCTCTGCCTGTCTGTCCCCCTGTACAGGTGAGGTACCCCAGCCCTGTGTAAACACTAGTCTCTGCCTGTCTGTCCCCCTGTACAGGTGAGGTACCCCAGCCCTGTGTAAACACTAGTCTCTGCCTGTCTGTCCCCCTGTACAGGTAAAAGGTGACCCGGATGAGGTGCCTGAGCTGAATCTCGGTGAACTGGACATCACATCCGATGAATTTATTCTGGATGAAGTGGACAGTGAGCATTGTTTCCTTTAACCTAACTCGCACAGAATTTCTGAACGGGATTAAAATGCTTTGACAGCGTCTGTATTCCTGATGAGGATTGTGTGTGGGATTGTCGGAATGAGACTCTGTTGCAGTGTGGTCTGTAAAGGTAGCAACACTCTACCCCCCCCCCCCCCCCCCCCGGGAGCGTGCACTGATTGGCAGCAGCGAAGCTGACTGAGTCACTGCAGAAGGGAGGGATTGAATTAAACTGTATCCTTTCTCCTGTTTGGCTGTCTGATGGATTCAGGTTAACGAGGAACACCGAGCAAGTTGTGAATTTTACAAGAATTACTGTTTGTTACAAACAACTCGGCTTTAGCCACCACTAAAAGAAAATGATTCGCTGTCAGTATGTAATGGCTCGGTATATAAACTCCAAGCCTTCCCTTGAACCCACTGACCCAGTACTAGCTGCTGTGTCCCCATGTCCTCCTGACTTAACCTTTGTTCACAGTGTGGGGAAGCTCAGGTTATTATTGGGAAAGGTGCGATATGAATGGTGGTGTTGTTGATATTGTCAAGGGGAAGCGTTGAGGAATAGGAAGCCTCCTGGAGATCAGTCCTGAGTGGGCCAGCTGGGGGGAGCACTGCGACTTTGTTCTGTTCAATTGCAGCATCGGAGGACTTCCCCATTCGCCCTTCGGTACAGTCTTGACAGGTGGCTGGTACAAAGCTGCACGTGCCCATCTCTGAGGTGGTACCACAGTGCCACACCACGAAGGTGGGAGAGCAGCATAGTCTCTGTCAAACAGGGGAAGATGAAGCTGTGAGATCCAGCACCCCCCACACAGCTCGTCAGAGCTCCAAAAACCCACAACGACCCATGCATGGAATGGGCGGCTGGGTAGAAGCTGTGTGTGTAAGGGACACATTTGGGGATGGGAATGTTGGCTGGTCAGGAAGGTTCTGGAACTTAGGAACAGGTTGGTGCCTTCAGAATATGAATGTTGGGAGTCACAGGCTAAGACTCAGGGGTGGGCCATTCCAGACTGAGATGAGGAAGAATCTCTTCCCTCAGGGAGCTGTGAACCTGAGGAATTCTCTCCCAGAGGAAGCTGTTGGGGCCAGTTCATTAGATAGAGGGAGCTGGAGGTGGGATAAAGGATCAAGGGGTTTGGAGAGGAAGCAGAATGGGAGACTGAGATTGCATGGTCAGCCCTGAATGGGGCAGGCTCGAAGGGCCGAATGGTCTACTCCTGCTGTTTTAAAGAGCTTTCAGCTGGATCAAACCATGAAAAAGAGCAGCTGAATTTTCTGACCTTTTGGTCTTGTCGGTTGGTGCTGTATCTGAGCAATGCTGGTAAATCTGTCCTGTGTGTTGGTCGGTGTCTTCACTGGCCGCTGTTTGTGAGAAGACATGTGAAGACCATCTGGGGGTATCCTGAGTAGCTTGGGCAGGAGGAGAGACGTCAAATACTGGGCTGGTGATTGTGGAACAGGGAAGGCCAGGAAAAAGAAGCACAGTATCTGGACTCGAACAGTCCCAATTGTCCGCTGTAGAAAATATTCCTTTGCATGTTCAGGATGTAGGTTAGCTCGCTGAGCTGGAAGGTTTGTTTTCAGATGTTTTGTCACCGTACTAGGTAACATCTTCAGTGAGCCTCTGAGCGAAGCAGTTGGTGGTGTAACCCGTTTTCTATTTATCCTTTGCTCACAACTGCAACAGACCGTGAATGGACAGGCCCAGTACAACAAGCCACAGGTATTCGACAGCAACCAACACAGAAAGTGACAAAACTAAACCTGCAGAAAAGAAACTACACAAACTTACTCAAAATAACAACACTGACAACGCAGAAGCATGGATAAAACACTGATCTGGCCGACCCTTAACAGACACTGAAAAAGCTTTCTGAGTAAGAGGATTAAATTACAACTTCAAGGATGCAGACAAGAAAGGTTTCTGAGCAGTGTTAGGTACAACACTGACAGGCAACTAACTTTTAGATTAGATTACTTACAGTGTGGGAACAGGCCATTCGGCCCAACAAGTCCATACCGACCCTCCGAACAGCAACCCACCCAGACCCATCCCCCTACACTTACCCTTTCACCTAACACTACAGACAATTTCCCATGGCCAATTCACCTAACCTGCACATTCTTGGACTGTGGGAGGGAACCCACGCAGACACGGGGAGAATGTGCAAACTCCACACAGACAGTCACCTGAGGCAGGAATTGAACCCGGGTCCCTGGCGCTGTGAGACAGCAGTGCTAACCACTGAGAAAACCCAGCCAACTATCAGACAGGTAGTCACTCCAACATTAAGCGAAAACTAGGAAGGAAACGCACTCAGCACCCAAGAAAGGAAAGCCCTAAGAAGAAGATAAGAACATTGTTATCCACTGGGAAGCTTCCAGCTCAGCGAGCAAACCTACATCCGGAGTCTCCACCTGAGTTACAGATCTTCACAAAACTGGTGTTGAATGTTCAGTTAAATAGAATTCAGACATAATTCTCCGTAATACAAGCTTGCTCTCAGTGACTCGGGACTAGTGAACAGCTTTGCCACCTTGTTAATGCTAAGGCACTGAGTCTTCCTGCATAGCTCTCGACCCTCAGGCCTTGCTGTACATGACCAGCCAGACCCCACACTGTGCTGTGACCTTTTCCTGTTCTGCTGCCCTGCCCTGCCCTGCCCTGCCCTGCCCTGGTGTTTCGGATTTGTCTGTGATCTCTGTTTTGGAGGCAGGTGACAGCAACAACATTCCCCAGATATGGGGAGAGTTAGTTAGTTGTAAATGTTGTGTGCGTGCAGCCATGAGGGGGCGAGGGAGGGTCAAACTGATTTGGAAGTCTATGTTTAGAAAGTGAGGTCTGACAGGAGCCAAGGCTGGCCATTTCTAGGGAGATTGTTGCTACCTTTCATGGAAAACCGAACAAATACTTACAGGAGAGAGATCGAGAGCAATCAGACCAATGTTGAATATTTGCAGCAAAGGGTTGGTATCAACAAGACTGGCAGAATGGCCTCCTCCTCTGGTTCTCTCCTAGTTCTGCCACATGCTGGCTGTAAGAGGCATTTGTTTCATGGGCTGTTCTTTAGTTTTGGTCAGTTTTCCTGCAGGTTTGTTTACACTCTCTCTCACAATTTAATAAGCACTTGTTCTGTCAGGCGTTTACCCACCCAAATAATCGGTGCCATTTTTACAGCTGTCCTAGACTGAGCTGGGGTTTTAGCTGAAGGCTGCCTGCAGTGCTGTGTAAACCAGGTTAGTCACAGTGTTATAGAGTCATAGAGCTGTACAGCATGGAAACACACCCTTCGGCCCAACCTGTCCATGCTGCCCAGATACCCCAACACCCGGCCCATATCCCTCCAAACTCTTCCTACCCATATACCCATCCAGATGCCTCTTAAATGTTGTAATTGTACCAGCCTCCACCACTTCCTCTGGCAGCTCATTCCATACACGTACCACCCTCTGTGTGGAAAAAGTTGCCCCTAACATCCCTTTTATATCTTGCCCCTCTCACCCTGGTATGCTTTCCTTTATTGGTCAGAGTATTGAGTACAGGAGTTGGGAGGTCATGTTGTGGCTGTACAGGACATTGGGTAGGCCACTGCTGGAATATTGTGAGCAATTCTGGTCTCCTTCCTATCAGAAAGGTGTTGTGACCTTATAGAAATGTACAAAATCATGAGGGGCATGGATAGGGTAAATAGGCAAAGTCTTTTCCCTGGGGTGGGGGAATCCAGAACTAGAGGGGCATAGGTTTAGGGTGAGAGGGGAAAGATATAAAAGAGACCTAAGGGGCAACGTTTTCACACTGAGGGAGGTACGTGTATGGAATGAGCTGCCAGAGGAAGTGGTGGAGGCTGGTACAATTACAACATTTTAAGAGGCATTTGGATGGGGATATGGATAGGAAGGGTTTGGAGGGATATGGGCCGGGTGATGGCAGGTGGGACTAGATTGGGTTGGGATATCTGGTCGGCATGGACAGGGTCTGTTTCCGTGCTGTACATCTCTATGACTCTAAATCTATGCCCTTTAGTTCTGGACTCTCTCTTTCCTCCCCCCCCCCCCCCCCCCCCCCCCCCCCCCCCCCCACGCCCCAGGAAAAGACTTTGTCCATTTACCCTATCCATGCACCTCATAATGTTGTAAACCTCTATAAGGTCATCCCTCAGCCTCCGACGCTCCAGGGAAAACAGCCCCAGCCTGTTCAGCCTCTCCCTGTAGCTCAGATCCTCCAACCCTGGCAACATCCTTCTAAATCTTTTCTGAACCCTTTCAAGGTTCATACCATCCTTCCCTGGCAGGGAGACCAGAATTGCACACAGTTGGCAGCAATTTCCGTTTTTGTCTCTGGTGGACAGCATCTGCCATTGTTTTGGTTTCACTATTTGTGTCAGTGCTGTTATTATTCACCTTGTCTTGAAGGTACAATAAATAATCCCAAATTAATTTCTGTGTTACAGCACATATCCAAGCTAATCTGGAAGATGAATTGGTGAAGGAGGCATTGAAAACAGTAAGTTCCATCTACGGGGAGTGCAGGGAGTGACCCCAGTACTCCCTGAGGTGATGAGATGTGCAGGGAGTGACCCCAGTACTTCCTGAGGTGATGTGATGTGCGGGGAGTGACCCCAGTACTTGCTGAGGTGATGTGATGTGCGGGGAGTGACCCCAGTACTTGCTGAGGTGATGGCATGTGGAGGGAGTGACCCCAGTGCTTGCTGAGGTGATGGCATGTGGAGGGAGTGACCCCAGTACTTGCTGAGGTGATGGGATGTGGAGGGAGTGACCCCAGTACTTCCTGAGGTGATGGGATGTGCGGGGAGTGACCCCAGTACTCCCTGAGGTGATGGGATGTATGGGGAGTGACCCCAGTACTTCCTGAGGTGATGTGATGTGCGGGGAGTGACCCCAGTACTTGCTGAGGTGATGGCATGTGGAGGGAGTGACCCCAGTACTTGCTGAGGTGATGGGATGTATGGGGAGTGACCCCAGTACTCCCTGAGGTGATGGGATGTATGGGGAGTGACCCCAGTACTCCCTGAGGTGATGGGATGTATGGGGAGTGACCCCAGTACTTCCTGAGGTGATGGGATGTATGGGGAGTGACCCCAGTACTCCCTGAGGTGATGGGATGTATGGGGAGTGACCCCAGTACTTGCTGAGGTGATGGGATGTGCGGGGAGTGACCCCAGTACTTCCTGAGGTGATGTGATGTGCGGGGAGTGACCCCAGTACTTGCTGAGGTGATGTGATGTGGAGGGAGTGACCCCAGTACTTGCTGAGGTGATGTGATGTGCGGGGAGTGACCCCAGTACTTGCTGAGGTGATGGGATGTGCGGGGAGTGACCCCAGTACTTGCTGAGGTGATGTGATGTGGAGGGAGTGACCCCAGTACTCCCTGAGGTGATGGGATGTGGAGGGAGTGACCCCAGTACTTCCTGAGGTGATGGGATGTGCGGGGAGAGCAGGGAGTGACCCCATGCTTCCTGAGGTGATGTGATGTGCGGGGGGAGAGCAGGGAGTGACCCCAGTACTTGCTGAGGTGATGGGATGTGGAGGGAGTGACCCCAGTACTTCCTGAGGTGATGGGATGTGCGGGGAGAGCAGGGAGTGACCCCATGCTTCCTGAGGTGATGTGATGTGCGGGGGGAGAGCAGGGAGTGACCCCAGTGCTTGCTGAGGTGATGGGATGTATGGGGAGTGACCCCAGTACTTGCTGAGGTGA
This sequence comes from Hemiscyllium ocellatum, assembly GCF_020745735.1. NCBI lineage: Eukaryota > Metazoa > Chordata > Chondrichthyes > Orectolobiformes > Hemiscylliidae > Hemiscyllium > Hemiscyllium ocellatum. The sequence goes on from NC_083435.1 coordinate 2,972,804, forward strand.
TGGGATGTGGAGGGAGTGACCCCAGTACTTGCTGAGGTGATGGGATGTGCGGGGAGTGACCCCAGTACTTGCTGAGGTGATGGGATGTGCGGGGAGTGACCCCAGTACTTGCTGAGGTGATGGGACGTGCGGGGAGTGACCCCAGTACTTGCTGAGGTGATGGGACGTGCGGGGAGTGACCCCAGTACTTGCTGAGGTGATGGGACGTGCGGGGAGTGACCCCAGTACTTGCTGAGGTGATGGGACGTGCGGGGAGTGACCCCAGTACTTGCTGAGGTGATGGGACGTGCGGGGAGTGACCCCAGTACTTGCTGAGGTGATGGGACGTGCGGGGAGTGTCCCCAGTACTTCCTGAGGTGATGTGATGTGCGGGGAGTGACCCCAGTACTTGCTGAGGTGATGTGATGTGGAGGGAGTGACCCCAGTACTTGCTGAGGTGATGTGATGTGCGGGGAGTGACCCCAGTACTTGCTGAGGTGATGGGATGTGCGGGGAGTGACCCCAGTACTTGCTGAGGTGATGTGATGTGGAGGGAGTGACCCCAGTACTCCCTGAGGTGATGGGATGTGGAGGGAGTGACCCCAGTACTTCCTGAGGTGATGGGATGTGCGGGGAGAGCAGGGAGTGACCCCATGCTTCCTGAGGTGATGTGATGTGCGGGGGGAGAGCAGGGAGTGACCCCAGTACTTGCTGAGGTGATGGGATGTGGAGGGAGTGACCCCAGTACTTGCTGAGGTGATGGGACGTGCGGGGAGTGACCCCAGTACTTGCTGAGGTGATGGGACGTGCGGGGAGTGACCCCAGTACTTGCTGAGGTGATGGGACGTGCGGGGAGTGACCCCAGTACTTCCTGAGGTGATGGGATGTGCGGGGAGTGACCCCAGTACTTGCTGAGGTGATGGCATGTGCGGGGAGTGACCCCAGTACTTGCTGAGGTGATGGCATGTGGAGGGAGTGACCCCAGTACTTGCTGAGGTGATGGCATGTGGAGGGAGTGACCCCAGTACTTGGTGAGGTGATGGGATGTGCGGGGAGTGACCCCAGTACTTGCTGAGGTGATGGGATGTGCGGGGAGTCACCCCAGTACTTGCTGAGGTGATGGGATGTGCGGGGAGTGACCCCAGTACTTGCTGAGGTGATGGGATGTGCGGGGAGTGACCCCAGTACTTGCTGAGGTGATGGGATGTGGAGGTGTTGGTGTTGGATTGCGCTAGGCAATGCTAGAAGTCACGTGACCCCGGGTTAGAGTCGGATGGATTTATCTGGGATCACAACCTTTCAGAGCGCTGCCCCTTGGCCGGGTGAAGTGCTTCAGAGCAGCGCTCCCACAGCTGGTGATTTCAAATAAACCTGTTGGACTATGTAGGGCGGCACGGTGGCTCAGTGGTTAGCACTGCTGCCTCCCAGCACCAGGGACCCGGGTTCGATTCCAGCCTCGGGCGACTGACTGTGTGGATTTTGCACATTCTCCCCATGTCTGTGTGGGTTTCCTCCGGATGCTCTGGTTTCCTCCCACAGTCCAAAGATGTGCAGGTCAGGGTGAACTGGCCATGGGAAATTGCCCCTAGTGTTAGGTGCGTTAGTCAGAGGGAAATGGGTCTGGGTGGGTTGCTCTTCGGGTGGGTCAGTGTGGACTGGTTGGGCTAAAGGGCCTGTTTTCGCACTGTAGGGGAATCTAATCTAATCATATAGCCTGGTGTCATGTGACTTGGTAAGATATATATATATTAAGGAGCGATTAATTATTTTCATGGAGGGGACAAGTGGGAGAAATTTACCTTGTACTCTGTTGTGTTTAAATTCTGTCTGAGACGTGACATTTTTGCTCGTCTATTTTATCTCCTGTAAAGAGTGACTCGATACCTACTGAATCTGACCAAAACCCCCCTCAGGATTGTGCTGGGGGTAAATTTTGAAATGTTGCTCTGTTCAGAACACACAAACCTAGAAACTGGGTTCGGAGTAGAGCCTGCCCCACCCATCAGTACTGAGATAGCTGATCATGCCATCTCCCCACGACCCTGATCCCTTCAGCATAAGGACCATGTCCATTTCCCTCTTGAATATATCTAACATTCTGGGAGAAACTTTCCCCAGGTTCACGACTTTCCAAGTGAGGACACTCTTTCTCCATCTCAGTCCTGAATGGCCTACCCCTTTTTATATTTTAGCCTGTGGCCCCCTGCATTCACATTTCCAAGGAAGCCTCTACCCTACCCTAACCCCTATAACCCCATCCTTCCCATGGCTAACCCACCTAACCTGCACAATTCGGAATTGTAGAATACCTGCCCATCAAGTCCACCCTGACCTTCCAAAGTGCATCCCACCCAGACCCAACCCCCCTTCCCTTGCCCATTATCCCTGCATTTCCCCATGGAAAATCCATCCTAAACTGCACATCTTCCGGAGGAAACCCATGCAGACACGGGCAGAATGTGCAATCTCCACACAGACAGTCTGCCTGAGGTAGGAATTGAACCTGGGACCCTGGTGCTGTGAGGCAACCGTGCTAACCACTGAGCCACCGTGCCAGCCTGCTGGTGAGCTATCAGGAAGAGTGTTCCACTGAAAGGGGTCAGATCCAAGGTATTGAGGTACAGTCTGCTACATCCGCCTTCTACTGGATTAACTTTGGTAGTTCTATCAACGCTGTCTGTGGCAATCGCTTATAAATAATAGCTTCAGTTCTTAAACCCTCCCAGCTAGGTCAGGCAGGGTGTTCTCACTCAGGACAGGAAGTGTTGTTTTGTTTCATTTAAACTCGAGTAAAGACTTGACTGCAGTGGGATTAATCTGAATGTTAACATCTCCTTCCTTCTCCACAGGGTGTGGATCTGAGGCATTACTCCAAACAGGTCGAGACTGAATTACAGCACATCGAACATGCCTCCATCAAGGACTGTATCCTTTCGCTGGCAGGAACTCACTCTCACACGCCCCTGTGTCCCACCCCCCCCCCCCCCCCCCCCCCCCCCCCCCCGAATCCCCACTCTTTCCTCACCCTGGAACCAGTACACCTCCCAGGAGATGAGAGAACTGGGGGTTGAATTGTCCCCCGTTAATGTCTCATCCTCTGTGCGTTGGTTCTGTTGCTGGAGAAGCTACGGTCCGTTGTGAATGAATGGGTCAGGGATCTGGGTTTTGGGGCTGACGTGATGGTTCCTTGATCCTCCCTCGCAGCGTCGGGTCAGAGCTGAGGGGGGCAGAGCTGGAGCTCTCTGTCGGATTGCTCTCACTGGGCTGTAGCCCCCCCAGCAGCAGCCTGTGAGGCCCAGGCCGGATTAGCAGCTGCTGACCGTGTTCTTGGACTTTCAGGTTGGGTGGAAAGGATTGTGGCTGATGCCTGGACCACAGTAAATGGCCGATGATGTAGCTTTCACGTCAGTTAGCTCGAAGCTTTGCTATTCCCTGGGATTTTCCCAGAGTGTTGCCACTTTTCCTGAGCAGCTGGCTGCAGACATTAAGGAAAGTCAGAACATTTCAAGTCTCCACAATCAGATCACAGCCTGTGACACCATCCTGGAGGTAGGCACTGGCTTTAAACAGGTACCTTCTGAGTTGCATTGCTCGCTGTCTTACTTCCATTGCTGGCAGAGTATAAAACAGAAAGGTGGCCCTGAATTCATGAGTCTAATCCTTCACGTGATGGGTTCTGAATACCTACTCAGCACAGAGGCCCACCCAGCCCATATCGACCATGTTCCCAAACTCCGACCAGTCCCACCTGCCTGCCCCCGGCCCATCTCCCTCCAACACCTCTCCCATATATCGACCCACACCCACCACTTTCTCTGGCAGTTCATTTCTCAAACAAACCACTCTCTATTTTTAAAAAAAAAACACTTTCCCCTCATGTCCTTTTTAAATCTTTGTCCTCGAACCTTAAATTTTTAAAAATAAAACACGCTCCCTAGTTTTGAACTTGCTGACCCCAGGGAACAGAGTCCTACAGCACAGAAACTAACCCTTCACCCCAACCAGGCCATGCTGACCGTAATCTCAAGGTAAACCCTAGTCCCAGCTGCCTGCTCCTAGGGCCCAGATCCCTCGGAACCTTCCTTATCCAAATGTCAATTATAAACGTTGTAACTGCGCCCACATCCACCAGTCCCTCTGGCAGGTCATTCCACACACAAACCACTCTCGCTGGAGAAGTTGTCCCTCCTGTCCCTTTTTAAATGGTTTTTTTTAAAAAACAAACCCCTTTGCTGTTGGCCTTATCCAAGCCCCCCCCCCCCTCGATTTGGTGAGGGTGAGAGTCATCATTGCTGGTTTTTGTGGCGTTTCCCTGTTGATGCTCCTCGCCGCGGGGAGTGTCCCGCGGCTCGCCGCGGGGAGTGTCCCGCGGCTCGCCGCGGGGCTGGGCTCCCGGGTTCCGGTCTGAACTTTGCCCTGCTGTTGTTTCTGCAGCGGATGGAGCAGATGCTGAGCATGTTCCAGTCTGACCTCAGCAGTATCAGCTCGGAGATCCAGACCCTGCAGGAACAGTCCATTACCATGAACATCAAGCTGAAGAATCGCCAGTCTGTGCGCAGTGAGCTGAGCCAGTTGGTCGACGAGCTGGTCATTCCCAACTCCATGATCATGTGAGTCTCTGCCCAGCGTTCCTTACCCTCGCTACAAACCTTTCACTCTCCCTGGTCATCTCCGTGCCTCTGAGTTATGGGAGTGTGCCAGGAAACGAGGTGGGACCAAGATGAGGGGAGATATTGTCACCTGGAGAGTGGGAAGCCTGTGGAATGTAGGGATTTACTATCACAGAAAGCAATTAAGGCCAAAACCTTGAAGGAGTTAGATGGAGTCTACCTGAAGGGGGTCAAAGGGTACAGGAGAGAAGTGGGGAATGGGAGACCGAGTTGGATGGTCACCTATTAAATAGTGTAGCAGGGTCAAAGGGCAAACAGGCCACCCCTGTCTCTGTTTTCATTGCTAGAGGTCGTGGCTTCAAGTCACATGTCCTCGTAAAATCGACTGCGTCCCACCCCTGAGTCTGTCATCCAATTCCTCCTTCCCCTAGGGTCCCATTGATTGTCCTGCTGCGGTCTCTCGCTCTCTCACTCTCTCCCCAGCCTGAGCTCTGACAGGGTGTGCCAAGACCTGGTGTTCTTGGATGTTATACACAGAGCTCCCCCTTTTCTCCAGCCGCTTCCAGCACTGGTTCAGCAGCCTGTGTCTGTCTGTCTGTCTGTCTGGGTTGCAGGGTATATGGAGGTGAGTCTTGAACCTGGGGTCACTGTCCCGGAATGACCGCAAGGCGGAGGCATACCTTTGTTTCGACAGGGGAATCTTTAGGAGTGTCTGCCCCTGGAAGCTGTAATTGTGCAGGATCTAGACAGGAGTCGATAGATGTCTCACTGTGATCAGTCAGAGTGCCAGTGCAGGCTGGATGGGCCGATTGGCCTCATCCGCTTCCTGTTTCTGTGTGGGTTATCGACCTGGGGTAGCTGTGTCAGGTTACAGGGAGAAAACGGGAGAATGGCTCCCAGTGAATCACTCGTTGGATGGGCAAAGACAGGGGGAGCCTGGTTGGCCCTTTGACCCTGCGACACTATTCAATAGGTGACTGAGTCTCCCATTCCCAACTTCCCTCCTGTACCCTTTGACCCAGTGTGCTGTAATGGCATTCTGTGCAGGGAGTGAATGGGGCGACTTTCCCTGGGTGGCACTGGCTGTCTGCAGGCAGGTCGACACCACCCCCACCCCCCCGGTGCCGCCTCCCCCTCCCCCTCCCCCTCCCCCAGGTCCCAGCGAGGACCAGGCAGCTTGACCCAGAGGATTTCCCCCATAATCCCAGTCGGAATCACTCTGCTAGGCCCACTTGGGTCACGCTGAGTAATCACATCCATGTAACATTCAGCAACCATCAGGTATCGGGATAGAAGGAAGGCCGTTCAGCCCATTGAGTCTGTTCCGCTATTCAGTGAGACCGGCTGGTCTGATCATCCTCAGCCTTTTCCCCCACCCCTTCCTGATTAAACATCTGTCTGTGTGTGTGTGTGTGTGTACTGTGTATCTGTCTCTCTCTCTCTCTCTGTGTCTCTGTCTGTCTGTGTCTCTCTCTCTCTCTCTCTCTCTCTCTCTCTCTCTGTCTGTGTGTGTCTCTCTCTCTCTCTCTCTCTCTCTGTCTGTGTGTGTCTCTCTCTCTCTCTCTCTCTCTCTCTCTCTGTCTGTGTGTGTCTCTCTCTCTCTCTCTCTCTCTCTCTGTCTCTGTCTCTGTCTGTGTGTGTCTCTCTCTCTCTCTCTCTCTCTCTCTCTCTCCCCCTCTCTCTCTGTGACTCCCCCTCCCCCCTCCTCCTCCTCTCTCTCTGAAGAAATTCCTCCCCATCTCTGTTTTCTCTGGGCGGGTCCTCACTCTGAGATGATGCCCCTGTGGGTCCCTGACTCTCCCACTCACGGGGGAACACCCTCTCTCCATCTCCCTCCAAATCTTGTCCGTTTCGATCAGGTCTCCTCTCAGCTGTCTAAACTCCCAACGCGTACAGCCCCAACCTAGCCGACCTGTCCTCGGTCTCCCCACCGCCGAGAGCAGCCGAGTGAACCTCCTGTGGACGGCCTGCCTGAGGTAGGTGGGCAGAGAGACACCTGCCCGCTGCAGCACCCAGTCTGCTGGTTGTTTCCGACTCTGTTCTGTTTCAGGACGATTCTGGAGACGCCTGTGACTGAGCAGCAATTTCTGGAACAACTGCACGAACTCAATAACAAGATCAACTACGTGAAGGAGCAGTCCTTTAAGGAAACGCTGGCTTGTTCAGATGTGCAGGACACCCTGGACCGGCTGAAGATTAAGGTAGTGCTATTGCAGCTGGCTCAGTGAATACGAACTGTCCGGAGACCGGTTTGGCCTTTTTAGGCAGCATTCCCCCTTGCTACATTGACCATGTCCCTCGGTTATGTGGGACATGGAAACCTGGGCGTTCATTTGCAGGTTGTTGGGGCGATATTGCACAAATCTGCAGGAATTCGCCCAAAGCTTCAGGTACAGAAGGAGGCCATTTGGCCCATCGTACCAGTGCTAGCCCTCTGAAGGAACAAATCACCTGGCAATCTAATTTTTATACAGTTGGGCCAGATTCCTCCATGTTCCCACACGCACCCAGAGAATTGGGTTAAAACAGACAAGTGTTTCCCCTCACTCCCCACCCTCTGCCCGACTTCATTTGCATTGGGGTCAGTGTTTGACATGATCCTGACATTAGGAACGTGGGTCCTGAGTTAAATTTGGCAGGTAAGGAGACGGGAGGAGGGGTCTGCACATAGAACTGCAAAGGATGAATTATTCTGATTTCTGCAGGCCGTCTCGAAGATCCGGGAATATATTCTCCAGAAGATCTACTCCTTCAGGAAGCCGATGACAAACTACCAGGTTCCGCAGAACGCGCTGCTCAAGTACAGGTCAGGGACGTACCCAGAGTGAGCTCTCGGTCAGCTCCCTCAGAATGTGCTGTACACGTACAGGTTAGGGAGGGACCCTCAGTGAGCTCTCGGTCAGCTCCCTCAGAATGTGCTGTACACGTACAGGTTAGGGAGGTCCCCTCAGTGAGCTCTCGGTCAGCTCCCTCAGAGTGTGCCGTACACGTACAGGTTAGGGAGGGACCCTCAGTGAGCTCTCGGTCAGCTCCCTCAGAATGTGCCGTACACGTACAGGTTAGGGAGGGACCCTCAGTGAGCTCTCGGTCAGCTCCCTCAGAATGTGCTGTACACGTACAGGTTAGGGAGGGACCCTCAGTGAGCTCTCGGTCAGCTCCCTCAGAATGTGCTGTACACGTACAGGTTAGGGAGGGACCCTCAGTGAGCTCTCGGTCAGCTCCCTCAGAATGTGCTGTACACGTACAGGTTAGGGAGGGACCCTCAGTGAGCTCTCGGTCAGCTCCCTCAGAATGTGCTGTACACGTACAGGTTAGGGAGGTCCCCTCAGTGAGCTGTCGGTCAGCTCCCTCAGAATGTGCCGTACACGTACAGGTTAGGGAGGTCCCCTCGGTGAGCTCTCGGTCAGCTCCCTCAGAATGTGCTGTACACGTACAAGTTAGGGAGGGACCCTCAGTGAGCTCTCGGTCAGCTCCCTCAGAATGTGCTGTACACGTACAGGTTAGGGAGGGACCCTCAGTGAGCTCTCGGTCAGCTCCCTCAGAATGTGCTGTACACGTACAGGTTAGGGAGGGACCCTCAGTGAGCTCTCGGTCAGCTCCCTCAGAATGTGCTGTACACGTACAGGTTAGGGAGGGACCCTCAGTGAGCTCTCGGTCAGCTCCCTCAGAATGTGTCGTACACGTACAGGTTAGGGAGGGACCCTCAGTGAGCTGGGTGAAGTTCGCTTTTACACGTGAGAATCAAACTAAACACCGCACCTGAAAAATTGTCTGGTCCTCATCTCTGTCACTGTCAGCATGTGCAGACGCGCGCACACACTCTCACACACATATACATACACACACGCACTCACATATACACATACATGCATACACACACACACACACACACACACACACACACACACCCAAGCGCGCGCGTGCACACCACATGTCAGGTTTCCCAACCCGATGGGTCAGTCCCCTCCTAACGCTGAGTTCCAGCTGGTCTTCCTGCCTCCTCCCCATTGTCCTCCTCTCCTTCTGCGGTCACTCTTTCAGGTTTTTTTACCAGTTCCTGCTCGCGACCGAGCGACATGTGGCCAAGGAGATCCGGGATGAGTACGTTGACACCATGAGTAAGATCTACTTCTCCTACTTCAAGTCGTACAGCAGCCGCCTGATGAAAGTGCAGGTCAGACCCTTCCCACAGTGATTCGGGGTTAGCCCCACATGCCGTGCCGGTAATGTCCGTCCCTCCCGTGCAGTGTGAGGAATGCCTGTTGATGTCTGGAACCAGGGGGTGAAGTGGGGAGGGTTGGGCTGTGTGAATGTGCCCTGTCTGTGCCAGTCAGTAACCCAGTGTGGTCATGACGAGTGAGGTTAATGTATCCGCACTGCTCTCTCACTCTACCCTACTGCAGTACGAAGAGGTCGCTGACAAAGATGACCTGATGGGTGTAGAGGACACCGCAAAGAAAGATATCCTTTTCTGAAGCAAAGGCTCTCCCGTTCTCACTTTACCGACCGTGAGTGTGAGTATTTACAAGCCCAGCTCAGTCACGGAGCATCGAAGGTATCCCCACAGTCCCAGTGGACAGTGCCAGTCTGTAATTCTATCCCCACAGCCCGAGTGTACAGTGCCAGTCTGTAATTCTATCCCCACAGTCCCAGTATACGGTGCCAGTCTGTAATTCTATCCCCACAGCCCGAGTGGACAGTGCCAGTCTGTTATTCTATCCCCACAGTCCCAGTGTACAGTGCCAGTCTGTAATTCTATCCCCACAGTCCCAGTATACGGTGCCAGTCTGTAATTCTATCCCCACAGCCCGAGTGTACAGTGCCAGTTTGTAATTCTATCCCCACAGCCCGAGTGGACAGTGCCAGTCTGTAATTCTATCCCCACAGCCCGAGTGTACAGTGCCAGTCTGTAATTCTATCCCCACAGCCCGAGTGTACAGTGCCAGTCTGTAATTCTATCCCCACAGCCCGAGTGTACAGTGCCAGTCTGTAATTCTATCCCCACAGCCCGAGTGGACAGTGCCAGTCTGTAATTCTATCCCCACAGCCCGAGTGTACAGTGCCAGTCTGTAATTCTATCCCCACAGCCCGAGTGTACAGTGCCAGTCTGTAATTCTATCCCCACAGTCCCAGTGTACAGTGCCAGTCTGTAATTCTATCCCCACAGTCCCAGTGTACAGTGCCAGTCTGTAATTCTATCCCCACAGCCCGAGTGGACAGTGCCAGTCTGTAATTCTATCCCCACAGCCCGAGTGGACAGTGCCAGTCTGTAATTCTATCCCCACAGCCCGAGTGTACAGTGCCAGTCTGTAATTCTATCCCCACAGTCCCAGTGTACAGTGCCAGTCTGTAATTCTATCCCCACAGTCCCAGTGTACAGTGCCAGTCTGTAATTCTATCCCCGCAGCCCGAGTGGACAGTGCCAGTCTGTAATTCTATCCCCGCAGCCCGAGTGGACAGTGCCAGTCTGTAATTAAAGCCGTCAGACTGATTGATCACAGTGTGGCTATGTCAGAATGTCCACCTAAATACCTGTTCTCTATTATCAGGGTTTCTGTCTCTCACCCCCCTCAGGCACTGAGTTCCGGATTTCCCACCAGCCTCTGGGTGAGAACGGTTTCTCCTCCTATCACCCTGTAACCTCCTCTCCCCCCCCACCCCCTCTCCCTGGCTGGGTCATCCACCCCTCCATCAAGGGGGAGCCGTCTCTTCCTGTTGCTTCTGTTTATAACCCTCCTGACTTTCTCCACCTCAGTCACGTTCCCTCTCCAACTCCTCCACTCCCAGGAAAACAGCCCCAATGTCTCCTCAGCACTGGAACTCCCCCACCCGGGGTAACATGCTGGTAAGTCTCCCTCCCATGCAGATGGTTTGACCCAGTCCAGTCCAGTGCACCTTTGCTGCACTCCCTCTGGAACCAGGGTATCCTCCATCTGCTGAAGAGACCAGAATGGCGCGCAGTCCTCCGGGTGTGGAACTTGAACCCTTTCACTGGGAAGGTCAAGGTCCCATTTTCCCTCCTTCACTGCCTGCTGCTCCTCAGTGGGACACTGAGTGTAGGGTCACCCAGGTCTCATTGCACCTCCCCCCCCCCCCCCCTTCCCCAGTCTCCCGCCATTTCAGGTAATAACCCACCTCCCACCTCACGTTTATCCACCTTGTATTTCATCGCCCCCCCCCCCCCCCCCCCCCTCTCTGAAAGACCCTCCCGATTTGAATGGAGATATGGAAGGGACCTGGAAAGCCATTGTAGCCCAGGTTGTTCTGGGCAGTAACTGCTGGTTGAGTTTGATGCCTTGTGTACGGATGGCAGTGAGCTGGGGGAGCTCCCTGGGCGAACTGAAACCATCGCTACCGAAACAAGAGCCATGAGCACTGAGATGGAGTCCCGACCCCCTCCAATGGAGGAAGGAGACCCCATCGCATCCCTGTCCCCCAGCCAGGGAGGACAAGGGGCAGCCGATCACGCTGGTGTGAGTGATGGGAAGGGGGTGACAGGCCGGATGTGATAGAGTACCCTGTCTACCAGAGTCAAGGAGGGCCGAAGCCCTGTCAGCGGCACTGGTTTAGACAGGTACAACGTAGGCAGCGGGATTGGGATGGAGTCCTGGCCCAACATAGGGGTGTGAGGTGCTGTCGCAAAGGTAGCTCTGGGAGTTGGTGGCTCTGGAGTGGGTGTTGTTCAGACTCCCGTTGGTATGAGAGGTGCTGTCGAAAACCAGACTTGGACTTTTCAACGGCATGACGTGTCACTGCCCCTTAACCCTGTCCACGCTTCTTCTCCAAACCTTCACTGAAGAATCGCAACACCATTTTTACCCTGGGGAACCGAGGCAACGTCATCTCGTCATCGGAACTGGAGGCACCCATCATCGTGCCTCACGCAGCTCAGAGGAGCGACGTTCGGGTAAGGGGTGATTCGTGTCAACTCTTTGTGCTGTGGTGTCAAGAGTATAAGAGGGAGGGGGGTGGGAGTGGACACATCCCCCTCCCCCCAGTCAGTCTGGTCACAGCTGGCCTTCTGTAGTTGGCCCACATCGGGATGATCCGAATTAATCCGTGATCTCCCCAAATGGGCCGAATGTCCCACAGCTTGTCGTCCAAGTGAAGGTGGTGCTGCCGATCTCCCACGGTCCGACTGTACGGCCGGGTTAACTCAATCAGCGTGAAATGGGAGGGGGAGGGAGGCAGTGAGGGGGAGGGGGACAGGGGCAGCGAGGGGGATCGGGGCAGTGAGGGGGAGGTCTGGATGTCCTGGTGGGGAGGGGGATCGGGGCAGTGAGGGGGATGGGGCAGTGAGGGGGGGGACTGGATATCCTGGTGGGGAGGGGGACAGGGGCAGTGAGGGGGACAGGGGCAGTGAGGGGGGGGGGGACTGGATATCCTGGTGGGGAGGGGGACAGGGGCAGTGAGGGGGACAGGGGCAGTGAGGGGGGGGGGGACTGGATGTCCTGGTGGGGAGGGGGATCGGGGCAGTGAGGGGGGGGACTGGATGCCCTGGCAGGGTGAGAGTCAGTCTGGGCAGGTCAGCTGACCCACGACCCCGAATGAAGAGTTTTTTTAAATGTGGGCTTCCGAAACTAGAAAACTGTGTTTGTTTTTTTTTTACCAACATCTTCACCTTGAGAGCGTTTAGTCATGAATGATTCCGGTCATCAAATCCCAAAAGGAACCATCAAATTGTCCCCACGTTCCAAGACCAAGGCCTTTGGGACAGTTGGAGTTAGTTGAGTATCTGGCCAGGGGTGCAGGGCTGACCCCTCCCGTGTCACCATCTGCTTTTAGATCCATTTATCCCGAAGCCATAAGCAGATCATTTGTCTGCTCCCCTCCTCTGGTGGGCATGGCAGATCCCACAGCGTTATTACAAAGGGGGACAACATCATTCGTCCAGTGTATTCCAGCCACACACTATCCCTCGATCAGCCGAGTGAATGGGGAGGCTGTCTCGTATTGCTGTGGGATCTTGCTGTGTGTCGCTTGGTGGTTGTGTTCCTGCGTTACAGCAATAGCTGCCCTTCCTTGTGCGCTGGTCCCGAGCAGTGCTGTCGGTGTGTGTATGTAGATATTCCTGATGAAGGGCTTATGCTCGAAACGTTGAATTCTCTTTTCCTGAGATGCTGCCTGGCCTGCTGTGCTTTGACCAGCAACACATTTTCAGCTATGTAGATATATATTCTAGTTTTGGTCATTGCTTCTGCACAACAGTTGTGTGTTCTCTCAGTAACGGTCCTCCCCAGCCTCGTGCCAATCTGTTTCGGTAACTGGGCACCACATTAACCAGCGGGAGCAATATTTCACTCTGAGCTCTCTGATCAGTCCGCTGTTACCCTCAGTTGACATTGTACCAATCTCCTGAGTGCCAAATTCAAGTCCGTTTGGTGCTGTCCCTCGGGTTCGTTCAGAATCAGTGAGAATATCCAAACTGATTTTATCCCAACCTTCTCTCTAGCCAGCAGCCTGGACTGGACATGAAAACCAGTTCTCTCGAGCTTCAAGAGTTCGGCATCACTGTCCCCGCTTTACTTTTGATTCATGATATCTGACACATTTCGAAGGTGTTCTATTGATTTGCCGCACGTGCTAAAAACGCGGAAAGTTTTCTTGTTGAAAAGCCAGGAGACGGTTGTCCTGAGGCGATGTATCTGTTGTCGGTTTCTCTGATCATCGAGGTAACTCCTGACGTTTCCATCTTTCATTCGTCAGTATCCCTTTGAGAGTCTGTTCCGCAGCCAGCACTACGCACTTCTCGATAACAGTTGCCGTGAATATCTGTTTCTCTGTGATTTCTTCATGGTGACCGGGAACTCTGCGCAGGATCTGTTTAATGCCATCATGGGGAAGACCCTCACCATGTTCCTGGTAATGTTAAAATGGATTGAACTCGTTAAGCAGGGCCGCGTACCCCTCTCGCCACCCGGATATCCCTGTGTTTAGTTTTACAGCGTGAGATCATTGTCGTTTTTTGCACATCAGCAGCGATACAATCCTCGTGCCTGCACTGGGTCTCTCAAATCTAAGCAACCAATCCAAGCCCCCCCCTACTCTTTCTCCCCCCCTCACCCTCCCGAAATATGATTTCCCAAGTTATCTTTTTCAGAATTTGTGTCTGGGTCCATGTAAGATACATAACAGGGAGTAGGACGAGGCCATTCGGCCCCTTGAGCCAACATTGTATACCATCTCCACCTCAACTCCACTTTGCTGCCCACTCCCCAGAAACCTTCAACCCGTTACTAATGAAACATCTCTCTATCTCCTCAAATTTACTCACTGTCCCAGCGTCTACCACAGCCTGGGGGAGTGAGTTCCAGATTCACGACCCGGTGAGAGAGGTCATTCCTCCTTGTCTGCCACCCCCTTTATCCTGAAACGATGACCTCTCGAGTGGAAACATCCTCTCAGTGTCTACTTTCTCGATCCCCTTTAACATCTTCTATCACCCCCCCCCCCCCCCCCCCCCCCCATTAGATCACCTCTCCTTCCTCTTAAACTCCAGAGAGTATCAGCTCAATCTGTCATCAATGTTTCTCTGGTGTGTTTTCTCTGGAGTGCACTGGGACCGAAGGCGAGTCCTCAGTATTTTGCAGGCCCCGTTTCCCTGTCCTCCCCTCCCGGTTGTTATGTGCAGCGGTTCCGGAATGTTCCAGCACCTGCCGTTGGGTCCGTGTCTGTAAAGAGTTTGTCGTTACAGAAACACGTGGATACCTACATTGCTGATTGCTTTGACAGCATCGCCATCTTCCTGTCCATCCACATCATCCTCCGCTTCCGGACCATCATGGCCAAGAGGAATGTGCCCGCTGTTGATAAGTGAGTCGTTTTGCAGGTGCAGCGCTTCCACAGATGGGCTGAAGGGCCTTTTCCACACAGTGAGGTTTCTGATTCTCTGCCTGAACCTCGGGGAATTGTACATCGGCTCTGAAATGTACAAACGTGGAACGTAGGCCCAGGGGCCACTCCAGCCTGCTCCCTGCCCGGTCAGATCTTGCCTGGTCTCCTCCTTCCCTTTACTCGGACCCTGCCTCTTGCTCAGCCTCGTTCACCCAGTGCCGTGAGATAATCACCCGGCTACGTCCTCACCCTGTGACGGGATGCCTGGCAGTTTGCATTTGTGTAGCACCTGTCATAGTGGTGTCCCCAGGGTGGATTTGTTGAAATTTGACCCTGAGCCAATGCAGGAGGGGGACTGGGCCAGGTGACAAAAACCTGGTCACCGTGGCAAGTCTTGCAGGCACTTTGGGAGGGAGAACGGAAGAGGCAGTGGTCTGGAGGAGCTCCTGAGCTCAGGGCCCCTGTATCTGAACACACGGCCCCCTGGCTGTGCACCAGTCTGGTTTGTTCAGGGTTATAGAGTCCAACAGCACAGAGGCAGGCCTTTCAGCCCACACTGGTCCGTGCTGACCACAATGTCCACCTACAGTAGCCCCATGTCCCTGCACTTGGCCCGTCTCCTCCTAATCCTTCCCTATCCATCTCTTTGTGTGAATGCCTTTTAAATGCTGTAACTGTACCAGCCTCCTCCAGTTCCACTGGCAGCTCATTCCGTACACGTACCACCCTCTGGGTTTTAAAAAAAAGCTGCCCCTCAGGCTCCCTTTTAATTCTTTCCCCTCTAACCTTAAACTGATGCCCTTTAGTCCTCGATTCACCAACCCTGGGCAAAAGTCTGAGTGTATTCACCCTATCCATGCCTCTCAAGATCGTGTACACGTCTATAAGGTCCCCCCTCAGTCTCCCAAACTCAAGAGAAAAGTCCTAGCTTGTCCTGAGCAGCCAGGGGACCCTGGGCTCTCTGCTGTCTGGGTCACACATGGTGGTAAGCATTGGCTGCGCCTGAAGGACCTTTCACTCGATGGGAGAACGTGACTCTCACTGAGGAAGGAGTGCCAGACTAATGGGCCGGGGCAGTGGGTTCAAATCCCACCCCCTCACCACAGCAGCAGGCAGAAGGTCCGCTCCAATTGTTTACCAGGATTGAAATGTGATGGCAGCCACTGTCAGGGAGGGAAATCTGCCGTCCATACCCGGTCTGGTCTCCACGTGACTCCAGACCCACAGCAACGGGGTTGGTTCTTAACCTTCTTCGGAAATGGCAAAATGAGTCACTCAGTTCATGGGTGGGTTAACGTTCTGTTATGGAGCAGACCAAACTCCCTCAAAGGATATATCGTCCAGACGCTAACCTTCTCTGATTTTAAAGGCAAGTGCCAGGCTTTGGGTTCCAGATGCAGTTGGATGGTCACACGACCAGGTTTGAAGCTAAACACAGCTGATTCATACACTGATATACTCTCAAAAGAAAGAAGGAATTGGAATACCTTAACTCTGTTTTGGAAAGCAGAATAGATTATTTAATTACTGGTCAGTAACAGTTCCAATACAGTAACATCTCCATGAGCACATCCTTCTCAAAGACAAATTCAATAAAGTAGTTTGTCTCACGGGCAATTCTCAAGGAAAAAAAAATCAAGAGACAACTTAAGAGGGTGAGAGTGTAGTGGGGAGAGAGGTACTCAGCTCCCCCAAACCCAGCTTCTAGACCATAGCAACTGTTGCTAGTGAAAACCTAAGACTAAACTGCCAGGCTCTGCCAGGAGATTGACCCCACCCATCCAGGCTGCTTCTATTGTTCCAACTTTCAAATTAATTTCCAAGCTGTTTGTTTCATTGGGTTCAAACAGATCGCTCGTCACCTCTGTCCTGAAACCTCACTCCAAAAACAAACCTGAGGCGAAAAACACCTCTTAGAGCCAGAGGGTCATCCCAGATGGACGTTAAATGCTCACCTCATCATTAAGCCCCTCCCATCCTCCGAAGAGACTGGGGTCTGTACAAAGAGCTGCCAGTGACTGAGTGTTGCAGACCAGAGCGTCCTAGAGTGCAGGAAAGCCGGGGGAGGGGATGGAGGCGAGGAGTCCCTATCACTGGGTCACAGCCAGAGGACAGCAAGGGCCTGTGATCTGATGTGGAATGTACATCAGGATTAGCAACGAATCTCGCAGTTTGAAACATCTCCGAGTGAGCCTCACAGTGTCAGGAAACGAGAAATGTTATTCCATTCTCGTAATCGTCAGCATGACAGCCGGGGAAAGAAATTAAAATTAGAGATGCTGAGGAGGGCAGGTACCTCGGAGAATCACAGAGGACATTCAGCCCATTGGGTCTGCACCTATCTTCTGAAGACTGTCTCACCCACACCCACCCATCGGCCCTATCCCTACATTTCCCATGGCCAATCCACCCTAACCTGCACATCCCTGGGCACTGTGGGACAATTTCACACAGCCAATCCACCCTAACCTGCACATCCCTGGGCACTATGGGACAATTCCCCATGGCCAATCCACCCTTACCTGCACATCCCTGGGCGCTATGGGACAATTTCCCATGGCCAATCCACCCTAACCTGCACATCCCTGGGCACTATGGGACAATTCCCCATGGCCAATCCACCCTAACCTGCACATCCCTGGGCACTATGGGACAATTCCCCATGGCCAATCCACCCTAACCTGCACATCCCTGGGCACTATGGGACAATTCCCCATGGCCAATCCACCCTAACCTGCACATCCCTGGGCACTATGGGACAATTCCCCATGGCCAATCCACCCTAACCTGTGAACCTTTGGATTGCGGGAGGAAATCAGAGCACCTGGAGGGAACCCACACTGGCACAAGGACAATGTGTTCAAACCCCACACAGTCAGTTGCCCGGGGGTGGGATGGAACCCGGGTCCGTGGCCCCATGAGGCCGCAGTGCTAACCACTGAGCCATCGTGCCCCTCACAGGCTAGTACAGCACTGGGTAGCCTGGACCACATCCTGATGTGGGCTGTCTCTGAGAAGCACTCTTTACCCACTGGTCTGTCTTGTCTTTTCTTACGAAGCCAGTTGTCAAACTGTGTTTGGTGACCTTTTTTTGAGGGGAGTTTGTTTGGTTTGTGTGTCCTCGGCAGGTACTGGGAGACGTTGTTGGAAATCCTCTGGCCCAGGTTTGAGCATATCCTGGAGTTGAACATTCAGAGCATCCGCAACACAGACCCCCAGAAGCTGGGAGCTCTCGACACCCGGCCACACTATGTGAGTGCGGACCCCTTCCCCCACTCCCCAGCCCTACGTGCGGCTTTGTTTTAAATGCCTTGTGCTTCTGATAGTCCTTGGTGTGAGCGGCTGGACAGGACGCAGTTGTGAGGGGGCCAGCAGACTCTGACCCTTCTGTCTGAGTACAGGTGAGGGTTATTACAGTGAAATGTTTTGCTGCTGGTATAGATCTTGGTACATCCACCGAGATGTGCTTCAGCCTCATCAGCACTGTCCGTGCGTTCCTCTCGAGATCAGACTGCCTCTGACCAAACCGTGCTGTTGGGTTCCAGAGAGGAGCTGGGAGTAATGGGAGGGAGGGTTCTGTACTGCAGGGTATCTTGTAGATGGTACACACTGCTGTTACTGAGTGTCGGGGGGTGGAGGGAGGGGATGTTTGGGGATGTGGTTGAGCTTGGGGAGTGTTGTTGGAGCTGCCCCCATCCCGGGCCAGTGGGGAATATTCCATCCTGACGCCATTTACTGAGACTGATTGTGATGGTGCAGGTCACGAGAAGGTATGCCGAGTTTTCCTCAGCGATTGTCAGCATCAATGACACGTTTCCCAACGAGAAGACACATAATCTACTGGGACAGCTACAGGTCAGTCATAGATCCAGGGGTAACGGCACCTCCCATCAATGGAGCTGTCAGACATTGACTGATCATGGCAACGGTGTGTGTCTGTGTGTGTGTGTCTGTGTGTGTGTGTGTCTGTCTGTCTGCCTGCCTGCCCAGTAAATAATTAGATTACTTTTTTTTTTAGATTAGATTACTTACAGTGTGGAAACAGGCCCTTCGGCCCAACAAGTCCACACCGACCCGCCGAAGCGAAACCCACCCATACCCCTACAGTTACCCCATTACCTAGCACTACGGGCAATTTAGCATGGCCAATTCACCTGACCCGCACATCTTTGGACTGTGGGAGGAAACCGGAGCACCCGGAGGAAACCCACGCAGACACGGGGAGAACGTGCAAACTCCACACAGTCAGTCGCCTGAGTCGGGAATTGAACCCGGGTCTCAGGTGCTGTGAGACAGCAGTGCTAACCACTGTGCCACCGTGCCGCCCACTACTGTGCCACCGTGCCACCATAATGTGGAATAGACACTCCTTCTGATGAAGTTAATGATTCCCACTGCCCGTGAATGGTAGGAGACATTTGCCACACGCTGGTTATTGAGCTCTCTGAAAAGAGAAACCGGTTGTATCCATCCATCAGAGAGCAGGTCTGTTCCAGACCCAGAAGGGAATTAACCCCCTGGGTGAGGGAGGGAAGGTGTGGGGGAGGTGCCGGGGGGATTTGTAGGTAAACCCGTTCCCCTCAGTTCCCCGCAGTAAGGAGGGGGAGTGCGAGGGGGTGTTGGGGGGTGGGTGTGGTAAACCCATTTCCCTCGGTTCCCCGCAGTAAGGAGGGGGAGTGCGAGGGGGTGTTGGGGGGTGGGGGGTGTTAAACCCATTCCCCTCAGTTCCCTACAGTAAGGAGGGGGAGTGTGAGGGGGTGTTGGGGGGTGGTGTGGTAAGCCCGTTCCCCTCAGTTCCCCGCAGTGAGGTTTAATTTGGAGAGGATCCCTCCCCTTGAGGATCTCTTTCTCCCAGACCCCACTGAACAGTTGAAGTTCGACACGAAGCCAATTGAGCCAGTTACTTGTGTTCACGATGAGTGAAGCACTGAACTCGGGGAGGAACAGGAACGCAGCAGAGCGAAGGACAATCCAGAACGATCTGTGGGTGAGCTGCTGACTTGTTGGACCTGCAGAGCAGGGGTGTTTAAAGCATTGCCTTCAAACTGTGACCTGCCTACACTGGGGCAGTCACACACACACAGTCCAGTCCTGAAGTCAGTGTGAACCCATCTACTCCAGTCCAATAGGCATGAGGTGTGTCGTGAGCAGTCTCCCCACCTTCCCCTGGTGTGAGTGTGTGTGCGTGTGTGGGTGCGTGTGTGGGTGTGTGTGCGTGCGGGGAGGGGGGGGAATGGAAGCTGACGACACAAGCCCGGTTGCTGGGAGGCTGACCAGCAGTGTGTGTGTGTGTGAGGGTGAGTGTGTGAGAGCGTGCGTGGGGAGGGGGGGGAATGGAAGCTGACGATAGAAGCCCGGTTGCTGGGAGGCTGACCAGGAGTGTTTCTCGCCCAGGTGGAGGTGGAGAACTTTGTCCTGCGCATGGCAGCGGAGTTTGCAACACGGAGGGAGCAGCTCATCTTCCTCATCAACAACTACGACATGATGCTGGGGGTCCTCATGGTGAGGGGTTCTGTCCTGGTTTCCGTTCCACACTCCGGTCACGGGGGAGAGGGGGGAGCAGGAACAGGGGACTCAGGGGGATGGTCAGTGACGGGGCAGGGACAGGGGACTGAGGGGGACGGTCAGTGACGGGACAGGGATAGGGGACTGAGGGGGATGGTCAGTGACGGGGCAGGGACAGGGGACTGAGGGGGACGGTCAGTGACGGGGCAGGGGACTGAGGGGGACGGTCAGTGACGGGGCAGGGGACTGAGGGGGACGGTCAGTGATGGGACAGGGGACTGAGGAGGACGGTCAGTGACGGGGCAGGGACAGGGGGCTGACGGGGACGGTCAGTGATGGGACAGGGGACTGAGGGGGACGGTCAGTGACGGGGCAGGGACAGGGGACTGAGGGGGACGGTCAGTGACGGGGCAGGGACAGGGGACTGAGGGGGACGGTCAGTGATGGGACAGGGGACTCAGGGGGATGGTCAGTGATGGGACAGGGACAGGGGACTGAGGGGGACGGTCACTGATGGGACAGGGACAGGGGACTGAGGGGGACGGTCAGTGATGGGGCAGGGACAGGGGACTGAGAGAGGACGGTCAGTGACGGGGCAGGGACAGGGGACTGAGGGGGACGGTCAGTGACGGGGCAGGGACAGGGGACTGAGGGGGACGGTCAGTGACGGGGCAGGGACAGGGGACTGAGGGGGACGGTCAGTGATGGGGCAGGGACAGGGGACTGAGGGGGACGGTCAGTGACGGGGCAGGGGACTGAGGGGGACGGTCAGTGACGGGGCAGGGACAGGGGACTGAGGGGGACGGTCAGTGACGGGGCAGGGACAGGGGACTGAGGGGAACGGTCAGTGACGGGGCGTGGACAGGGGGCTGAGGGGGACGGTCAGTGACGGGGCAGGGACAGGGGACTGAGGGGGACGGTCAGGGACAGGGGACTGAGGGGGACGGTCAGTGACGGGACAGGGGACTGAGGGGGACGGTCAGTGACGGGGGACTGAGGGGGACGGTCAGTGACGGGGCAGGGACAGGGGACTGAGGGGGACGGTCAGTGACGGGACAGGGGACTGAGGGGGACGGTCAGTGACGGGGCAGGGACAGGGGACTGAGGGGGACGGTCAGTGACGGGGCAGGGACAGGGGACTGAGGGGGACGGTCAGTGACGGGGCAGGGACAGGGGGCTGAGGGGGACGGTCAGTGACGGGGCAGGGACAGGGGGCTGAGGGGGACGGTCAGTGACGGGGCAGGGGACTGAGGGGGACGGTCAGTGACGGGGCAGGGACAGGGGGCTGAGGGGGACGGTCAGTGACGGGGCAGGGACAGGGGGCTGAGGGGGACGGTCAGTGACGGGGCAGGGACAGGGGACTGAGGGGGACGGTCAGTGACGGGGCAGGGGACTGAGGGGGACGGTCAGTGATGGGGCAGGGACAGGGGGCTGAGGGGGACGGTCAGTGATGCTGAGAAGGGGTGGTGTCAGATAATTCCTGCCACCTTTGACAGACGGATATGATCCTGTTTCTTTCCATTCCCGCCCTCCCTCCCGGACGGCTGCGATCCCGTTCCGTTCCGTTCCCGCTGTGATCCCGTTCCGTTCCCGCCCTCTCTCCCGGACGGCTGCGATCCCGTTCTGTTCCGTTCCCGCCCTCCCTCCCGGACGGCTGCGATCCCGTTCCGTTCCGTTCCCGCTGTGATCCCGTTCCGTTCCCGCCCTCTCTCCCGGACGGCTGCGATCCCGTTCCCGCCCTCTCTCCCGGACGGCTGCGATCCCGTTCCCGCCCTCCCTCCCGGACGGCTGCGATCCCGTTCTGTTCCGTTCCCGCCCTCCCTCCCGGACAGCTGCGATCCCGTTCCGTTCCCGCTCTCTCTCCCGGCCGGATGGCTGCGATCCCGTTCCCGCCCTCCTTCCCGGAGGGCTGTGCTGTGTCCCGTATCTGACCCTGATCCCAATCCCTGTTTGCAGGAACGAGCGGCTGATGACAGTAAGGAGGTGGAGAGTTTCCAACAGCTGCTGGCTGCCCGGACCCAGGTCAGTGATGGCTTTGGATAATTCCCCATTCCCTCCTCTCCCAGCAGCAGGAAGCGGTTGGGATACAGAGGGCAGCCGGGTGTGGGTTGTTAACATGGACGTTGGAGAGACCGCTCCCCCTCGGGGGGTGGTGGGGGTGGGGGAGGGTTGGGGGTGGGTGTTGGAGGTGGGGGGTGGGGGGGTGGGTGGAGGTGGGGGGTGGGGGGGTGGGAGGAGGTGGTGGGTGGGGTTTGGGGGTGGGGGAGGGTGGGGGGTGAGGGTGGGGGTGGGGGGTGAGGGTGGGAGTGGGTGGTGGGGGAGGGTTGGGATGGGGGAGGGTGGGGATGTGGGGGGGGAGGGTGGGGTGGTGGGTGGGGGCTGGGGATGGGGATGGGGGAGGGTGGGGATGTGGGGGGGGGGGGGGTGCGGTGTGTGTTGGGAACCATTCTGCCCGATGTTGCTCACGGACGTTCCGTGGGTGTGTTTGGCCTGGGGATTGTGATTTGTTGCCGTGTCTCTCTCTCCCCCTCCCCCTCCCCCTCCTCCTCTCCCTCCCCAGGAGTTTATCGAAGAGATCCTGTCCCCCCCGTTTGGGGGGATGATCTCCTTTGTTAAGGAAGCCGAGCTTCTCATTGAGAAGGGGCAGGTGGACAAGCTGAAAACTGAGGAAGGTAAGGTCACGTCTGCAGCTCTCCCAGGGAACACCCTCCCAGGGAACACCCTCCCTGCTGTCTGACCTGGGTGGGCCCACAGCCGGAGTGCTGTGTGGTATTCCGGTCCCCGCACCATCAGGAGGATGGGATTGTGCTGGAACCGGGTTCCCCAGGATGTGGCCCTGGGATGGAGCGTCTCCGCGATGGGGAGAGAGGCTGGTGTTTTCCCCAGAGCGGGGAAGGCGGAGGGACCTTGGGCCTCCTCCCTGCTGGCCTTCGAGGAGGAAGGGTTAGAAAGAAGGGCTGGTCATGTGAGGAGCAGTTCAGGCCCCTGGCTCTGTACTCAGTGGAGTTTGAAGGAACGATTGGGGGAGGGGGAGGGTGGCGGTGATCTGATTGAGAGATGCCTGGGTAGAGTGGGCGTGGAGACGATGCCTCCTCCAGTCGAAGAGACTGGGGTTTGAGGGCACAGCCTCTGGGTGAAGAGCCGACCCTTTCGAACTGAGCTGAGGAGGAGTTTCTTCATCTGTGGGCCTCCTCACCTCAGAGGGCTGGGGACACCGGCTCACTGTGTGTGTGTGTTTACAGCACGGGAATGGCATTGGGCAACAGAACAATCCAGAATGAAGGGTGGGGCCGCCTGGATGGGCCGAATCGCCTGATTCTTTCCTGTCCATGTACTGGAGGGACCTGATCGAGGTGGGAGAGACTGACTGGCCTGGACAGGCTGGGTAGAAAGCAGCTGTTCCCCTGGCTTAAAGGATCCACAACGTTGGGGGGGTGTGGGGGGGGTCACAGTCATCAAGTGATGGCCAGGAGGTAGTGAGGGGGCACTTCCAGGATAACCCTTTTCCCGGTGTCTGGAATGGCTTGCCTGGGAGGGGGGAGGGTTGAGATAGAAAACCTCACAGCATCCCAGCCCTGATGGGACTAGTGTAGATGGGTGAGTATGGACTCAGTGGGCTGAAGGGCCTGTTTTGTACAGTGATTGTGTGTGTGTGTGTGTGTTATTAACCCCTGCTCACCCACAGTGAGAGGATGTCCGAGAGATCGTGAACTGTGCGGAGTTGGTCCCCTGAGCTCAGTCCCTGTTGGACAGGGAGGGCTGGGAGTAGGAGCTTGATGAAGCTTCTCCCAGAGCTGTATACCTTCCTGAGACACCCCGATCGGTCACTGAGTGGGGAAAGATAACTCTCCCCTTCTGATGGTTGCATATCGATGTTTAACTTGGTTCTGAGGACAAGGGTGAATTTGTCAATAGTTTTACCAGAACATCTCCTG